>NW_024055951.1:0-29714 GCF_902713615.1 Scyliorhinus canicula | reverse complement strand
AGCCCCACCCACACACTGCACCCACCCACACACTGCACCCACCCACACACTGCACCCACCCACACACTGCACCCACCCACACTACACCCACCCACACACTGCACTCACCCACACACTGCACTCACCCTCACACTGCACCCACCCACACACTGCACCCACCCACACACTGCACCCACCCACACACTACACCCACCCACACACTGCACCCACCCACACACTACACCCACCCGCACACACTGCACCCACCAACACACTGCTCTCACCCACACACTGCAGCCATCCGCACACTGCACCCACCCTCACACTGCACCCACCCGCACACACTGCACCCACCAACACACTGCTCTCACCCACACACTGCATCCTCCTGTACACTTCACCCAGCCACACTGCACCCACCCGCACACTGCACCTACCCGTACACTGCACCCACCCGCACACTGCACCCACTCACACACTGCACCCACACATTGCATCCACCCTCGCACTGTAGCCACCCACCCACACAGTGCACCCACCCACACACTGCACCCACCAACAGACTGCACTCACCCGCACACTGCACCCACCCACACACTGCACCCACCAACAGACTGCACTCACCCACACACTGCACCCACCCACACACTGCACCCACCCTCACACTGCACCCACCCACACACTGCACCCACCCTCACACTGCACCCACCCACACACTGCACTCACCCTCACACTGCACCCACCCACACACTGCACCCACCCTCACACTGCACCCACCCTCACTGCACTCACCCACACACTGCACCCACCCACACACTGCACCCACCCTCACACTGCACCCACCCACACACTGCACCCACCCTGACACTGCACCCACCCTCACTGCACTCACCATCACACTGCACCCACCCACATACTGCACCCACCCTCACACTGCACCCACCCACACAGTGCACCCACCCACACAGTGCACCCACCCACACACTGCACCAACCCTCACACTGCACCCACCCACACACTGCACCCACCCACACACTGCACCCACCCTCACACTGCACCCACCCACACAATGCACCCACACACACATTGCACCCACCCTCACACTGCCCCCACCCACACACACTGCACTCACCCTCCCACTGCACTCTCCCGCACACTGCACCCACCCTCACACTGCACCCATCCGCACACTGCACCCACCCTCACACTGCACCCATTACACACTGCACTCACCCTCACACTGCACCCACCCACACACTGCACCCACCCGCACACTGCACCCACCCTCATACTGCACCCACCCACACACTGCACCCACCACACATTGCACCCACCCTCACATTGCACCCACCCTCACACTGCACCCACTACACACTGCACCCACCACACATTGCACCCACCCTCACACTGCACCCACAAAACACTGCACCCACCCACACACTGCACCCACCCACACACTGCACCCACCCGCACACTGCACTCACCCACACACTACACCCACCCACACACTGCACCCACCCACACGCTGCACCCTCCCACAGACTGAACCCACCCACAGACTGAACCCACCCACACACTGCACCCACCCACACACTGCACCCACCCACACTACACCCCACCCACACACTGCACTCACCCACACACTGCACTCACCCTCACACTGCACCCACCCACACACTGCACCCACCCACACACTGCACCTACCCACACACTGCACCCACCCACACACTGCACCCACCCACACACTGCACTCACCCTCACACTGCACTCACCCTCACACTGCACCCACCCACACACTGCACCCACCCACACACTACACCCACCCGCACACACTGCACCCACCAACACACTGCTCTCACCCACACACTGCAGCCACCCGCACACTGCACCCACCCTCACACTGCACCCACCCGCACACACTGCACCCACCAACACACTGCTCTCACCCACACACTGCACCCACCCACACACCGCATCCTCCTGTACACTTCACCCAGTCACACTGCACCCACCCGCACACTGCACCTACCCGTACACTGCACCCACCCGCACACTGCACCCACTCACACACTGCACCCACACATTGCATCCACCCTCGCACTGTAGCCACCCACCCACACACTGCACCCACCCACACACTGCACCCACCAACAGACTGCACCCACTCACACACTGCACCAACCCACACACTGCACTCACCCTCACACTGCACCCACCCACACACTGCACCCACCCTCACACTGCACCCACCCACACAGTGCACCCACACACACACACTGCACCCACCCTCACACTGCACTCACCCTCACACTGCACCCACCCACACACTGCACTCACCCTCACACTGCACCCACCCACACACTGCACCCACCCTCACACTGCACCCACCCTCACTGCACTCACCCTCACACTGCACCCACCCACACACTGCACCCACCCTCACACTGCACCCACCCACACACTGCACCCACCCTGACACTGCACCCACCCACACAGTGCACCCACCCACACAGTGCACCCACCCACACACTGCACCAACCCTCACACTGCACCCACCCACACACTGCACCCACCCTCACACTGCACCCACCCACACACTGCACCCACCCTCACACTGCACCCACCCACACAATGCACCTACACACACATTGCACCCACCCTCACACTGCCCCCATCCACACACACTGCACTCACCCTCCCACTGCACTCTACCACACACTGCACCCACCCTCACACTGCACCCACCCGCACACTGCACCCACCCTCACACTGCACCCATTACACACTGCACTCACCCTCACACTGCACCCACCCACACACTGCACCCACCCTCACACTGCACCCACCCTCATACTGCACCCACTACACACTGCACCCACCACACATTGCACCCACCCTCACACTGCACCCACTACACACTGCACCCACCACACATTGCACCCACCCTCACACTGCACCCACCAAACACTGCACCCACCCACACACTGCACCCACCCGCACACTGCACTCACCCACACACTACACCCACCCACACACTGCACCCACCCACACGCTGCACCCACCCACAGACTGAACCCACCCACACACTGCACCCACCCACACACTGCACCCACCCACACACTGCAGCCACCCACACACTGCACCCACCCACACACTGCACCCACCCACACTACACCCACCCACACACTGCACTCACCCACACACTGCACTCACCCTCACACTGCACCCACCCACACACTGCACCCACCCACACTGCACCTACCCACACACTACACCCACCCACACACTGCACCCACCCACACACTACACCCACCCGCACACACTGCACCCACCAACACACTGCTCTCACCCACACACTGCAGCCATCCGCACACTGCACCCACCCTCACACTGCACCCACCCGCACACACTGCACCCACCAACACACTGCTCTCACCCACACACTGCATCCTCCTGTACACTTCACCCAGCCACACTGCACCCACCCGCACACTGCACCTACCCGTACACTGCACCCACCCGCACACTGCACCCACTCACACACTGCACTCACCCTCACACTGCACTCACCCTCACACTGCACCCACCCACACACTGCACCCACCCACACACTACACCCACCCGCACACACTGCACCCACCAACACACTGCTCTCACCCACACACTGCAGCCACCCGCACACTGCACCCACCCTCACACTGCACCCACCCGCACACACTGCACCCACCAACACACTGCTCTCACCCACACACTGCACCCACCCACACACCGCATCCTCCTGTACACTTCACCCAGTCACACTGCACCCACCCGCACACTGCACCTACCCGTACACTGCACCCACCCGCACACTGCACCCACTCACACACTGCACCCACACATTGCATCCACCCTCGCACTGTAGCCACCCACACACTGCACCCACCAACAGACTGCACCCACTCACACACTGCACCAACCCACACACTGCACTCACCCTCACACTGCACCCACCCACACACTGCACCCACCCTCACACTGCACCCACCCACACAGTGCACCCACACACACACACTGCACCCACCCTCACACTGCACTCACCCTCACACTGCACCCACCCACACACTGCACTCACCCTCACACTGCACCCACCCACACACTGCACCCACCCTGACACTGCACCCACCCTCACTGCACTCACCCTCACACTGCACCCACCCACACACTGCACCCACCCTCACACTGCACCCACCCACACACTGCACCCACCCTGACACTGCACCCACCCACACAGTGCACCCACCCACACAGTGCACCCACCCACACACTGCACCCACCCTCACACTGCACCCACCCACACACTGCACCCACCCTCACACTGCACCCACCCACACACTGCACCCACCCTCACACTGCACCCACCCACACAATGCACCTACACACACATTGCACCCACCCTCACACTGCCCCCATCCACACACACTGCACTCACCCTCCCACTGCACTCTCCCACAC
Organism: Scyliorhinus canicula; assembly: GCF_902713615.1. Taxonomy (NCBI): domain Eukaryota; kingdom Metazoa; phylum Chordata; class Chondrichthyes; order Carcharhiniformes; family Scyliorhinidae; genus Scyliorhinus; species Scyliorhinus canicula. Next base: position 25,241 of record NW_024055951.1, on the reverse strand, counting down.
ACTGCACCCACCCTCACACTGCACCCACCCGCACACTGCACCCACCCTCACACTGCACCCATTACACACTGCACTCACCCTCACACTGCACCCACCCACACACTGCACCCACCCTCACACTGCACCCACCCTCATACTGCACCCACTACACACTGCACCCACCACACATTGCACCCACCCTCACACTGCACCCACTACACACTGCACCCACCACACATTGCACCCACCCTCACACTGCACCCACCAAACACTGCACCCACCCACACACTGCACCCACCCGCACACTGCACTCACCTACACACTACACCCACCCACACACTGCACCCACCCACACGCTGCACCCACCCACAGACTGAACCCACCCACACACTGCACCCACCCACACACTGCACCCACCCACACACTGCACCCACCCACACACTGCACCCACCCACACACTGCACCCACCCACACTACACCCACCCACACACTGCACTCACCCACACACTGCACTCACCCTCACACTGCACCCACCCACACACTGCACCCACCCACACACTGCACCTACCCACACACTACACCCACCCACACACTGCACCCACCCACACACTACACCCACCCGCACACACTGCACCCACCAACACACTGCTCTCACCCACACACTGCAGCCATCCGCACACTGCACCCACCCTCACACTGCACCCACCCGCACACACTGCACCCACCAACACACTGCTCTCACCCACACACTGCATCCTCCTGTACACTTCACCCAGCCACACTGCACCCACCCGCACACTGCACCTACCCGTACACTGCACCCACCCGCACACTGCACCCACTCACACACTGCACCCACACATTGCATCCACCCTCGCACTGTAGCCACCCACCCACACAGTGCACCCACCCACACACTGCACCCACCAACAGACTGCACTCACCCGCACACTGCACCCACCCACACACTGCACCCACCAACAGACTGCACTCACCCACACACTGCACCCACCCACATACTGCACCCACCCTCACACTGCACCCACCCACACACTGCACCCACCCTCACACTGCACCCACCCACACACTGCACTCACCCTCACACTGCACCCACCCACACACTGCACCCACCCTCACACTGCACCCACCCTCACTGCACTCACCCTCACACTGCACCCACCCACACACTGCACCCACCCTCACACTGCACCCACCCACACACTGCACCCACCCTGACACTGCACCCACCCTCACTGCACTCACCATCACACTGCACCCACCCACATACTGCACCCACCCTCACACTGCACCCACCCACACAGTGCACCCACCCACACACTGCACCCACCCACACACTGCACCAACCCTCACACTGCACCCACCCACACACTGCACCCACCCACACACTGCACCCACCCTCACACTGCACCCACCCACACAATGCACCCACACACACATTGCACCCACCCTCACACTGCCCCCACCCACACACACTGCACTCACCCTCCCACTGCACTCTCCCGCACACTGCACCCACCCTCACACTGCACCCATCCGCACACTGCACCCACCCTCACACTGCACCCATTACACACTGCACTCACCCTCACACTGCACCCACCCACACACTGCACCCACCCGCACACTGCACCCACCCTCATACTGCACCCACCCACACACTGCACCCACCACACACTGCACCCACCACACATTGCACCCACCCTCACATTGCACCCACCCTCACACTGCACCCACTACACACTGCACCCACCACACATTGCACCCACCCTCACACTGCACCCACCAAACACTGCACCCACCCACACACTGCACCCACCCACACACTGCACCCACCCGCACACTGCACTCACCCACACACTACACCCACCCACACACTGCACCCACCCACACGCTGCACCCTCCCACAGACTGAACCCACCCACAGACTGAACCCACCCACACACTGCACCCACCCACACACTGCACCCCCCCACACTACACCCACCCACACACTGCACTCACCCACACACTGCACTCACCCTCACACTGCACCCACCCACACACTGCACCCACCCACACACTGCACCTACCCACACACTACACCCACCCACACACTGCACCCACCCACACACTGCACTCACCCTCACACTGCACTCACCCTCACACTGCACCCACCCACACACTGCACCCACCCACACACTACACCCACCCGCACACACTGCACCCACCAACACACTGCTCTCACCCACACACTGCAGTCACCCGCACACTGCACCCACCCTCACACTGCACCCACCCGCACACACTGCACCCACCAACACACTGCTCTCACCCACACACTGCACCCACCCACACACTGCATCCTCCTGTACACTTCACCCAGTCACACTGCACCCACCCGCACACTGCACCTACCCGTACACTGCACCCACCCGCACACTGCACCCACTCACACACTGCACCCACACATTGCATCCACCCTCGCACTGTAGCCACCCACCCACACACTGCACCCACCCACACACTGCACCCACCAACAGACTGCACTCACCCGCACATTGCACCCACCCACACACTGCACCCACCAACAGACTGCACTCACCCACACACTGCACCCACCCACATACTGCACCCACCCTCACACTGCACCCACCCACACACTGCACCCACCAACACACTGCACCCACCCACACACTGCACCCACCCACACACTGCACCCACCCTCACTGCACTCACCCTCACACTGCACCCACCCACACACTGCACCCACCCTCACACTGCACCCACCCTGACACTGCACCCACCCTCACTGCATTCACCATCACACTGCACCCACCCACATACTGCACCCACCCTCACACTGCACCCACCCACACAGTGCACCCACCCACACAGTGCACCCACCCACACACTGCACCCACCCACACACTGCACTTACCCACACACTGCACCCACCCACACACTGCACCCACCCTCACACTGCACCCACCCACACACTGCACCCACCCACACACTGCACTCACCCACACACTGCACCCATCCACATACTGCGATTAGATTTTCCGGTGTGTCACGACATTGGCACACACTGTTTACGGCCTCCTGTGGCATCCCGTCCCCATGCCTTGCCTTGGCAGACGCCCCCCGGCCAACGGCACAACAGTCAGCCCACCATTGCGCTTTTGGGGACAATACTTACCTCCTCTCCCTCCCTTAGCAGCCATGGTGCCTGTTTCCCCATTTTAAATACCACAATTTGAACCGTGTCATCATCACTGCCGCCTCTTGGAGGCCGGAGTCTACCGGGTCAGGCCTATTAATGAGAAGTTAATGCATGCTACAGTGCATTTGTATGCCCACGCCAGCATGCAGCATGAAATGCATCCACACTGCTATCAAAGCGCTGGAGCATGGCAACCCGTTGGGTGGTTCGGCCACTGATCTCGATTTGCGGGTGATGAAATGAAAATGAAAATCGCTTTATTGTCACGAGTAGGCTTCATTGAAGTTACTGTGAAAAGCCCCTAGTTGCCACATTCCGGCGCTTGTCCGGGGAGGCTGGTACGGGAATCGAACCGTGCTGCTGGCCTGCTTGGTCTGCTTTAAAAGCCAGCGATTATGCCGACCCAGTGCTCCACCCAATCATGACTCTGGCGTCGCTGGACGGAGAATCCCGCCGTTACTTTTTCGCTGAATTTGACTTCTTCTAATGGTACAAGACGACCATTTTTGTATGGTAAACATAGATGGTAGCACACAGATGTGACTCTCTAGAACTGAACCACGAAAGCACTGAAGGTGAATGCATTATGTGAAGTGATTTCTAGCACTGGCCCACAGTATGAGGTCTTTAAAAATTGGCTTATTTGGGATTCTTTAACTTGAACCAAATAAGTTTTTTAAAGTCAAGAATCAAGTGCTTGGATACTTGAAGTGCTTGTCACCTTGCAACTTATGCTGTATAAAACAACTTGAGGGCCTAGTTTCTATAGTAATTGCTCAAATCTGCATGAAAGAACTTGTTAAGTATTGAAACCAACACTAGTTCTGCTACCCTTATAAAGCTGCTAGAGATTCAGAGGACAGCAGTTCCAGCTTATTTTTGAAAAAGCCCAAAGATTTTCTACCAGCTTTTGAAAACCGATCAGTGCAGATCAGCACTTACTATTGTTGAAATACATTTATTCATTGACCAGAAAATTAAGTTCTCATGCATCATTGACTTCTAAGCAAATGGAAAAGAAAATCTTTCCTCCCATAGCTTACTGCAAATTAAAAACGTTCCAATTTCAAATGATTTGGTTCAGTCTAATCTTCATAGAAACATGTTCTTTCTAAGTAATGAAAGTCATGAAAGAAATATGAAATAGAACTAATTAATTTGCCAGATTACAGTCAAAATCCAGATTGCCAACAGGAGAAATGGTACTTGAAAAAGGACAATATTTGTAAACGGGCTTACGGAAATTAGATACACCTATTGTGCTTTTCAACATTTGGTATTCAGAGACTTCCGCAACAGTATCCCATGGTCACCATTTCATTGCAGCTCTCAAATCTCAACAATTATTTGACCATAATTCAGAATTTCTGATAACTAAAGTCATCTTAAATAGGCCATTTTAATATACCAGTTGGTATCAAATATGTTGGGCTGGACTCTCTAAAAATGGGGCTATGTCCCCACGCTGTCATAAAAACGCTGGCGTTCTACTCCAGAATCTCCTTAGAAAAATATTCAACTATTCACCTACCTACAGGAGGCAGGCAGGGCCCCGGAGTGCTTCTTGCAGCTTTGGCTATGGATATGGGCCCCCGCACTTCCGGTTCCAAGTCCATGCATACGCACGCCGGCGGCGTCTGACAGTTGAGACGAACGCGATGGCAGACTCAGCAGGCGGACCTGGACCAACAAACAAGGTCCCAACGATCTGCCCACGCCGCTCTATTTAACCCACCCAATCGCTGCCCTGGCCGCCCTTAAGGCTCCCCGCTCGGGTACTTGATTCCTCCGCCCCCCCACCACCAGGGTGGCCGCGGACTGAGTCCGCAGCTGCCACACGAGAGTCCTGACCAGCCAAACGCGGTTAGAACCATGCTGTCGGGAATTTGGCTGGTCGGGACCAGAGCATCGCCAGGAGGGCCTCTGGCAATGGCCCCTCAGCCGCGCCACGTAAATTGCGCGTGAGCTATTCTCCGGGGACCGGAGAATCACGGGAGCGGTGCTGGGCCTGATTTTCACGTAAAAGTGGATTCTCTGCACCCAAACGGAATTTCAGCGCCGGGCTGTGGAAAATCTAGCCCCTTACACGTTACATTTTGCATAATTCAGGCAAATCAGATTGCTCTTGACTCCTCTTCCCACATGTCAGATGGAAGACTGAATGGAGACATTACAGAAACTCATTGTTGGAGAGCTATAAAACATATTTCTGACAAATTAAAAAATGGTACAGTTACACTACGGACCATGTAGGTGAAAGAGACAGAGAAACACATTTGGTGCAAGTATATACACAGCCTGCACACACACACCCTACACAAAGTCAACAAACCCAACAACAGTTTGCTCATCAGACTTTCCATATTGTGACTTCTCCCACCCAAAAATCCCTTAAATGGACATTATGTTGGGGGGGGGTGTTGGGGAGGTTGCAGATAGTGTTGAGGGTTGTTGCAGGATACAACAGGACATTGACAGGATGCAGAGCTGGGCTGAGAAGTGGCAGATGGAGTGCAACCTTGATAAATGTGAAGTGATTCATTTTGGAAGGTCGAATTTGAATGCTGAATACAGGATTAAAGGCAGGTTTCTTGGAAGTGTGGAGGAACAGAGGGATCTTGGAGACCACGTACATAGATCCCTCAAAGTTGTCACCCAGGTTGATAGGGTTGTTAAGAAGGCATATGGTGTTTTGGCTATCATTAACAGGAGGTTTTGCTGCAGCTTTATAAAACCCTGGTTAGTCCACACTTGGAATATTGTGTTCAGTTCTGGTCGCCACATTATAGGAAGGATGTTGATGCTTTGGAGAGGGTGCAGAGGAGATTTACCAGGATGCTGCCCGGACTGGAGGGCATGTCTTATGAAGAAAGGTTGAGGGAGCTAGGGCTTTTCGCATTGGAGCAAAGAAGGCAGAAATGTGACTTGATAGAGGTGTACAAAGTGATGAGAGGCATGGATAGAGTGGATAGCCAGAGACTTTTCCCCAGGGTGGAAATGGCTGTCACGAGGGGGCATAATTTCAAGGTGATTGGAGGAAGGTATACAGGAGATGTCAGAGGTAGATTCTTTCCACAGAGAGTGAGTGGAATGAACAGCCAATGGAGGTAGTGGAGTCAGAGTCATTAGGGACATTTAAGTAACTCTTGGTCAGGCACATGGACAGCAGTAAATTGAAGGGGAATAGGTCAGGTTGATCCTAGATTAGGATCAATGGTCGGCACAACATCGTGGGCTGAAGGGCCTGTACTGTGCTGTACTGTTCTATGTTCTAAGTGTCCCATCAAGGGCTTTAATTAATGCCTGGGATGAAGGCTGTTCAAAATCCTTCCAGCCTCAGACTCAATACACAGCAGAGGAGGAATCGCGGTGGCATCTCCACTCAGCCTCCTCCTGCCCGATAAAATTACACTGCCCCCCCACCCCCATTTTTCCAAAATGTATTCCAAATGTTCTCGGAAAACCTATAAAGCACAGCTATATAAATCATTGAGTCTGCATGAGGACTCATAAGGCATTCAGAATCTGTCAGGAAAAATGGCTGATTTTCATTCTAAAACAAACATTTAGATTAATATTATTCTTGTGAAATGCAGCCGGCAGATTTCAGAAACTGAGATTGCGGATACGTTCAGATCAAAATGTTCAAAGTGAGCATCAAAATCAATTTTACTTACAGAATTGTAACCCCAAAGGGGTAAGTCAGGTTGCTTTGGAAACAGATGTTTCCTGGTAAACTTTGTCACAAGATGAAAATACATCACCAGACAAATTAGTTTTTGGCTAACCTCTTGGATAAAACTGATTAAACGTTTTACTGGGCTGAATTTTCCCAGCCCATTGGCAACAGGCTGGGAGGATGGAGGGCTGACAATATGTTGGGGGAAGGTGTCGGAGGGAAACTCCATGGCCGCGATTCTCCCAACGGGAGACTGAGTGCCGACGCCGGAGTGAAGCCCGGAGTGTTTCACTCCGGCATCGGAGGCCGCTCCTCGCTCCCGATTCTCCCCCCCCCCCCCCCACCCCCCCACCGGGGGGCTAGGAGCGGCTGCGCATGAATTCCGAGCGCCCGGCCTTGACGCTTGCGTCAAAGCAGCGTGCCGGGAATGACGCGGCCGGCAGCGCCGAAGTGACGTCAGCCGCGCATGCGCAGGTTGACCAGCGCCAACCCACGCATGCGCGGTTGCTGTCTTCCCCTCCGCTGCCCAGCAAGACATGGCGGCTTGATCTTGCGGGGCGGCGGAGGGAAAAGAGTGCGTCTTTTAGAGACGCCGGCCCGACGATCAGTGGGCTCTGATCGCGGGCCAGCCATCTGCTGAGCACGCCCGCGGTGCTCGATCCTCCCTCCGCCCCCCACAGGCCCCACACTCACTGGTCGCGCGCTGTTCACGCCGGCAGCAACCAGGTGTGGTTGGCGCAGGCGTGAACCGGTCGGGTTCGGCAGGCCGCTCGACCCACCCGGGCCGGAGAATCGCTGGTCGCCGTGTGAAACGGCGAGCGGCGATTCTCCGAGCGGCCTGTCAAAAAACGCGCACGCCATTTTTGGGGGGGTGGGAGAATCGCGGGGGGTACCAGGGCGGCATGGCGTGATTCACCCGGCCCTCCCGTGATTCTCCCACCCGGCGTGGGGTGCAGAGAATGGCGCCTCATGCCTGCCACGTTGCAAACCGCGAGCAGCATGGCCACTGAACTGAGCCACTTAATAGCCCAATTAGACAGCATTGTGGCCACATTAGGAGGCCCTGCTGCCAGAGTAAACAATGGTAGCCACCCAGCAAGTTCTTAGTGGAGGCCCTCCTTCATGAGCACTCCATGCCTAATGGACTCCACCCCCTTCCCGCCTCTCACCCAGGAGCAATGGTCACCCATGTGACTATCCCCCTGCCTACCTTGTTCCGGTCCTCTCGCAAACTCTTACATGTATTCCAGGGAGCCCTTGGCATTGAGGTGCTCTCTTCTATGTGGTATGTCAGGAAAATAAAGGAATTTATCTGCGCTATTGCCTGAAGAGTAAATAGAAGTAAGTTGTTACTTAGCAACAAGAGACCAGTTTCCAGAGGGAAGGCCTTTCCTTTGTTCTTAGTTTTAACTGGAAGCTACAGCAGTTGAAGACAGGACACTGGGGAGTGAACAGCTCCCGCCTGCCAGGAGAAACTGGACAAGACAAGGGAGTTGTAAAAAATGCCAGCTTCCTCAGGTAGAAGATACAATCCAGGGAACTCAGACAGAATGAACAAGAACAGAGAAATGAAATGAAATGAAATGAAAATTGCTTATTGTCACAAGTAGGCTTCAAATGAAGTTACTGTGAAAGGGCCCTAGTCGCCACATTCCAGCGCCTGTTCGGGGAAGCCGGTATGGAAACCGTGCTGCTGGCCTGCCTTGGTCGGCCTTCAAAGTCAGCGATTTAGCCCTGTGCTAAACAGACAAATGTATTGTTCAAAAGAATTCAAAGAAGAGTAAACAAAGTATTCTGAGTTAAAGAGATCATTGAAATAACTAGATTTAAAGTGAGAAAGCGGACCTCAGATGTAGATGATGTCATTTGATATAATTTTATTACAGTCTGGGAATTGAGAGGTAAAGCAGTTAAGACACGGAAATCGTAAAAGAGGTTGGTGTAATGGGCAGCAACGTCGGCGCCGTGGTTCGCACTGCTGCCTTATGACACTGAGATCCTGGGTTCAACCCCGGCCACCGCCCGTGTGAACTTTGCACATTCTCCCCGTGTCTGCATGGGTCTCACCCCCACAATCCAAAGATGATCACGGTAGGTGGACTGGCCACACTAAATTGCCCCTTAATTAGAAAAAATTAATTGGGTACTCTAAAATTTTGATCCAAAGTATCGTCTTGCATCATTGACTTTGTCTATATAGATGTTTCTGGAACTCACCTCTTCATTCACCTGAGGAAGGAGCTGTGCTCCGAAAGTTAGTGATTCAAAACAAACGTGTTGGACTTTAACCTGGTGTTGTGAGACTTCTTACTAAAGTTTTTTTAAAAAGAGGTTGGTGTAAAATCCTGGACTGGGTTTCCCATTAAAAGTGGAGCAAAAGCTTTTATTTTTAAGGTGTCATTTGGAAAACATGGACTAGATTTCAGAATGCAAACCATAAAGGGAAAGCGTTATTATTATGAGAAGATTTTAAAGTGTGTTTTTTGGAGTAGAGTTTGGAACTCTCATCTGGGGGGGGTTCTGAGAAGAAAAGCAGAGACACTAATTTGGGTTCAGAGCGGTGTGTGTACATTTGACCACAGCCAATCTGTGTGCTTAATGGGCACTTTGTGTTAATGGGACCATTGTAGTTTCAGATGTACTTTGTAATCCATGTAAATCTTAAAATCAGTATGTATCTGATAAACTAAGGGACGAGTAAAGGAGAATTGCAGAATAATCCACCTTTTCATGTTTAATAAATGTTTTTTCTTGCTGTTAAATTTAATTAGCGGTTCTGTGCCTCTGTTCCTCCACGTTTCATAAAAGAAAAATTACCATGTTTTGGGTTAGGGTTTCATTCTGAGATCTTCCTGCCCAATTTATAATAACAATTGGGATCATATCAGACGTAGTATTAACACTAACCACAGTTATGGAGGTGATGCTGCCAAGTTACTGAGCTACCAGTGTCCTTATTGGACCAGCAGCTCTTGGGGTAGGCACCATCTTCAATTGAAACTTGGTCTCGCTGGCAGCCACCAGCAGAATACCACTCCAGGGCCCTGCCACCCGCCACATCAGATTTAGTTCCTACTTCTTTCCCTAGTGGCAGGACTTAACTCTGCGCAGCAACAGAAGCCCACAGTATCTGAAATAAACGTTAAAGATGCTTCAGTACGTCAGATGAATGTGGCAGACACTTTGTTTGAAAAGGTCCTGCCTTGCAATATCATTTCGCTTAAACTTGCTTGAGCTTTAGCACATTGATAATTTATCCTTGATGTATTTTCACACTACATACATAATGCAGTTTTGATGATAGAATTCTAGAATATGTGAGGCACTCCTTCCAGCTTTTAAAAGGATTGCTCTAATATTTTGCGAACGGTAAGCTCCATATGCACCAGATAAAGCATGTAATTAGACTCCAGTTGCACAATTCAGAGCTTATACAAAGGGCAAGGCTACAAAGAGCCAACAGAACTAATGAGGAAGCTGCAAAGGTCAATTGACAGCAAATAAAAAACATTTTCTGCACTTGCTGGGGTATTATTTTACTAATGCTGGACTGAATGTTTTCTAGGTCTTTGAAGAATTTTGTATAGTCAGCACAATAGGAATCTAATATTTAGAGATCCACATCACTAAGAAAAGTGGGCAACATTTTCTGATCAATGGTACTTAATGGGCACATATTACATTTGTCTGTTTTTCAGGCACATGTGTTGAATTAATTAAGCATACAAAAAAAAAATACACAGAAGAATCTAACACAAGCGTAGAGCATCCGTGTCTGATCTTCAACCAATGGGAAGTACACCACAACAAGCTGAATTTCTGGAATGTTCTGGAAGACATATTTGCTCCTTTATAATTTTTGGATTTTCCCTTTATGATGGTAATCTTGGCGTGAACACACTGGAGATGCCAAACAGATTTGCAAAGTATTAACATCCTGGGGGTTACCAGTGATCGTAAACTGAAGCCATATAAATGCTGTGGCTACAAGAGAGGGCCAGGGGCTGGGTGTTCTGTGATGAGTAACTAATCGTCCGACTCCCCAAAACTTGTCCACCTTCTACTAGGTACAAACCAGCTGATGGAATTCTCCCCACTTAAATGGATGAGTCCAGCTCCAATAATACTCAAGGGGTTCGACATGGTCCAGGACAAAGCAGCCTATTTGATTGGCAGCCCATCCACCCCCTTAAACATTTATTGCTTTCACCACTGGCACACAATGGCAGTGGTATGGAACACAACAGGATGCAGGGCAGCAACTTGCCAAGGCTCATTCAACAGAATCTTCCAAACCCGTGACCCGAACATGCAGAAGAAAAAAAGACAGAAGACGAACACCACTAAGTGTAAGGGTGGGATTTTCCTGCTCTTCCTGCCAGCAGAAGCTCTGGTCCCGCCAAAGTTGACCCCTGCCGTAGGTTCCCCTGCAGCAGGACGGGCGAGCTGCATAAAACGCTGTAGATTTCGATGGGGCTGGAAGGTCCCACAGGCGGCCAAGAGTGAGCCACCCCCTCTGTGGGAAAACCCACCGTGAGAGTGCTGGAACATTCTGGAGGTCCCAAGTTAGAAGCCACCTTGATGTGGAATTTTTTCACCGTACCTTCACTGCACCTGGTTCAAAATCATGGAACACCCTCCCTAACAGCATGTGAGTGTATCTACCTGCATGTGCATTGCAGCAGTTCAAGAAGATACCCCCTACCTTCATAAGGGCTGTTATAAACGTTTCAGAGTGTTGGGTACCAAAGATAGGTTTATAGCGATGCATCTATAATTAAGTTATAGGGTACATAGATTACAATATGAACGCAACATTTTTTCGGAGAGCTCATGGCCGGGTTTCTCCGAAATCCCGGCCAAGTGTTGACGCCGGCGTCAAAACTGGCGCAAGCGACGCCGGCATCAATGGGCCTCTCGGCCCAGGCATTCATCCCTTCCAAGGTGGCTAGAACATTGCTTGCCGGAGTGCTGTGCGCTGCTGCGGTGCCGAAAGCCTACCCGCCACAGCCAGCGCGGGTCTGCGCATGTGCACGCCATGGCCGGCGCGGGTCCATGCTTGTGCGCCATGGCCGGCGCAGGTCCGCGCATGCGCACCACGGGCGTCTCCGCACTGGCTCCCGGGCAATATGGCGGAGCCCTACAGGGCCCCGACGCGGAGCAACATAGGTCCCTCCCAGAATGAGCCCACCCGCCGACCAGTTGCCCCCGATCGCGGGCCTGGCCCCCCACCCACCCCGGAGTCGGCTCCCCCCGCCCCCTCCACCAGGACGGCCCCCGCAGCCAGAACGCCGAGGTCCCACTGGGTATGTCCATACACAAACGACGCCGGCGGAACTCAGGGGGGGGGGGGGGCGGGGCGGGTGCTTTCAACGGTTCCTTTCAACGGTTCCTGACCGGCGTCACGGCAACCGTACCGACGCGATTGGTACCGATTCTCCGGTCGACATCTTTTCAGCTCCCTTACAGTTTTTAAGCAATATTTTATTTGGTGCAGAAATGAAGCAATCAAAGTGGATTTTTGGGTCAAATATGAAGTCAACAAAATCTATACCAGTAGAGCAGGTAGCAGTCTCAATTCTGAAAAATGAGTTTTCTGCCCAATTTAACACAGGATGGCCAATATTAACCGCTGAAAATGCAACCACAACCCGGTTTCTGCTCAAAGGATAGGTCAAAAACATTTGACAATTTACTGACATCTGATCAATTTCACCTATCACTTTGATCATGAAACTGGCCTATTATTTCTCTTTCCCCACTACTGCACTCAAAACTTATGGTTGTATTTACTCCTCACTTGCGGTGAAATCCCATAAAGACACCGGAGGTTTATTGACGGGGACATTTTGTTTACACCAGTCCCACTTTAAACAGGAGTTGCCTGTAAATGTGGGCCAAAAGTTCTTGGTCAACTAATGTCAAAACGCTTTTGAGACATCTTAAATGTCAAATGAAATCAATTCAGCATGAACGCTATGCCCCCTTTCTTTAATAGCATACTCTTAAATCCATTTTCTGCTCTGACAACTTCTTCTGACCACGAATGGACCCATACAGATTGTAGCACCTAGTAGTAACTGCAATATCGGCTAGGTATGGATAATCTGTGCAGCTTTCAGCTACTCCGATAACATCGGAGCCCAATTTCTTTGATATTTTTGCTGCAACAACTTTCCTCTGAATATTATGATTCAGTGATTCAAACTGGTTTAGTTTTACTGCAAATGTATGAATATTTTCCATGTTAAATATTTAGTGCTGATTATGAATAAGTCTGTGATCATAACTCAATTCAATATATATGTGCGCTATAAAGAGGGAGATCTTACGAGGCTGCGTTATCAGATCAACTTTACACTCGAACATTGAAACATTAATTTCTCACAGTGCCCAAATCAGAAAAAATTGTGACCATCTTTCTGCCAGTGAGAACCAATAAATTAGTAAAATAAATGTTAATAATCATGGAGAACCACAAATTTAAGCATTGCAGAATATAGAAATTTACTTTCCAAAAATCAACAACAATAACAGTTTGAATTTGCATAGGATTTCAAACAAGAAACCATGGAGGAAATTAGATTTTTTTTGTTCCAGCAAGACTATTAATCTGGAATGCATTACCTGAAAATGTGGTGGAAGCAGGTTCAATAATAAATATTGGAAGGAAATTGAATAAATTCTGTGAAATTAAAATTTGGAGGCCTACGAGGAAAGCACAGGGCAAATGGAACTCATTGAAGAAGCTGGTACCGGTGCGAAGCGTCAAGAGGCCTCTTTCTGTGCAATACAATTCGGAAAATATGGGAAAACGTAACACTTGCACAGAAGCAGAATCAGAGAAAAATCAATGCAGAGCCAAAGAGAGATATTATAAGGTGTGACGAGAAGCTTGACAAAAGAAGTACGATTAAATTAGGGTCTTAAAGCACAGAGAACTGGAGGGATGAAGTAGGATAGGGTAGGGTAGGGAAGAGTAAGGGGATCAGGGGTTATAGGGAGAAAGCAGGAGAATGGGAATGAGAAAATATCAGCCATGATTGAATGGCAGAGCAGACTCGATGGGCCGAGTGGCCTAATTTTGCTCCTCTGTCTATGGTCATATGGGAATTTAGAATTTGAGACCGATACAGCTGGAGCCATGACCCCAATGGTGGGGCAGAAGAGAATGCATTCCTGGAGATGCACAAGAGCAGAATTGGAAGAACACATAGTTCTTGGAGGAATACAAAACTGTGGAGAGCCATTGAGATGAAAGAATCTGACTGATCAATTTAATATTTTATTTCCGGAGATTCTCGGAAATGCATCTTTCTACTTGAATCCAAAGCAGTACAGAAGTGGATTGCTCGAGACTCTCCTAAAAGAATTGTCTTGAAGGTTACATTAAACACAGATTTGTATTTTGTCTGTGGAATTATGACAATAGTACAGGACTTTATGAACTTTGATGGTTTCAACATTTATTGGATTTTTCCTTCTTTGGATATGGGATGATATCCAGCCAAGGTTTTCTCTACACCTGGGGGAAAAAAAGCAAAGGCTCGGGTCCAGGACTGTATTAAAGTCCCCGCCCATGATCAACTTCCGTGAGTCCAAGTCGGGGATGTTCCCTAGCATCCTCCTAATAAAATCCACATCGTCCCAATTAGGGGCATATACACTGACCAGGATTTGGGGTCCTAGAATTTGGGGTGCTGACGACAGGCAAGGCTGTAGAGCAGCTGAGAAAGGTAAAAGGCGCGATTTACGAGCATGGGGAGACGGCCAGTGGAATGCTTGCGCAGCAACTGAGGAAGAGGGAAGCGGCTAGGGAAATAGGGAGGGTAGTGGATGGGGAAGGTAATCTAGTGGGTAATCCAGCAGGGCTGAACAAGGTCTTTAGGGACTTGTATAGGAAGCTGTACACTTCGGAACCACCCGGGGGACCGGGGGGGATGTGGCGATTCCTGGACGTACTGACTTTCCCAAGAGTGGAAAGGGCGTTGGTGGACGGACTGGGGGCCCTGGTCAGGATCGAAGAGGTATTGGGGGGCCTGAAGCTCATGCAGTCGGGTAAAGCCCCGGGGCCGGACGGATATCCGGTGGTGTTTTACAAAACATTTGCCGGGATAGTGGGGCCGGTGGCCAGGGTCTTTAACGAGGCAAGAGACAGAGGGAGTTTACCCCCGACGATGTTGCAGGCCACCATCTTGCTCATTCTGAAACAGGATAAGGACCCGGAGGCCTGTGGGCCATACAGGCTGATCTCTTTGATCAACGTAGACGCCAAGTTACTGGCCAAGATTTTGGCGACCAGAATTGAGGACAGTGTACCGGATGTAATTGTGGAGGACCAAACCGGGTTTGTAAAGGGGAGGCAGCTGGTGGCCAACATAAGAAGGTTGCTCAACATTTTTATGATGCCCCCGGAGAGTAGAGAGGTGGAGATAGTGGTAGCCATGGATGCTGAAAAGGCTTTTGACCGGGTCGAGTGAGATTATCTGTGGGAGGTACTAGGACGGTTCGGGCTCGGGGCGGGGTTCATCGACTGGGTTAGGCTATTGTATCAGGCCCCGGAGGCGAGTGTAAGGACGAACAGGACGACATTGGACTACTTTAGACTGCACCGTGGGACAAGACAGGGCTGCCCTCTCTCCCCACTGCTGTTTGCGCTGGCCATAGAGCCGCTTCTAGGGGCTGGAAAGGGCAGGTCTGGGGGGGGGGGGGGGGGGGGGGAGTGGAACATAGAGTCTCATTATACATGGATGATCTGCAATTATATGTATCGGACCCAATGGTGGAGATGGACGGTATTATGGCCACTCTGAGGGAATTTAGTCGGTTCTCCGGATACAAACTGAACATGGCTAAGAGCGAGTTGTTTGTAATTCAGGCGAGGGGGCAGGGGAGTAGGCTGAAGAGGTTGCCGTTCAGGCTAGTGGGGGAGAATTTCCGATATTTGGGGATTCAGGTTGCACGGGACTGGGGCAGGTTGCATAAGCTCAACCTATCCCGACTGGTGGAACGAGTGAGGGAGGAGGTCCGGAAGTCGGATGCGCTCCTGCTGTCATTGGCGGGGAGGGTGCAGACTGTTAAGATGACGATTCTCCCGCGGTTCTTGTTTGTTTTTCAGTGTCTCCCCACCTTTATCCCGCGGTCCTTCTTTAAGAGGCTGAATAAAATTATTCTGCGATTTGTATGGGCAGGGAAGTCCCCGCGGGTGAAGAGAGTGATGCTTGAAAGGAACAAGAGGAGAAGGGGGGCTGGCGTTGCCGAACTTCAGCAACTATTACTGGGCGGACATCATAGCGATGATAAGGAAATGGATGGTGGGTGCGGGGTCGGTTTGGGAGCGGATGGAGGCTGCTTCGTGCAGGGGCACTAGCCTAGCAGCCCTGGTCACGGCGCCTCTGCCGCTTTCGCCGACACGGTACTCCACCAGCCCGATAGTGGTGGCGGCTCTTCGGATCTGGGGCCAGTGGAGGAGACATGTAGGGGAGGTAAGAGCATCGGTGTGGACCCCAACCTGCGGCAACCAACAATTTGCCCCGGGGAACATGGACGGGGGAAGAAATTTGGGCTGGCGAGAGGGAACGACTTTAGATACTTGCAGGTGAGGGATTTTGTATGCAGACTGGTGCCGTCCTTCCCACGTCTCCCACCGAAGGGGAGGCAGGACAGGGTCGTTTCTCGGGGAGAGGTGGGAGAGGGTAGAGTTTCAGGCGTCTACAAGGAGTTAATGAGAGCGGAGGATACGCAGACTGAGGACCTGAAGCTTAAGTGGGAGGAGGAGCTCGGGGAGGAGCTGGAGGACGGTATTTGGACAGAAGCCCTGAGCAGAGTAAACACGACCGCAACATGCGCCAGGGTCAGCCTGATCCAGTTTAAGGTCATGCATCGGGTCCACATGACAGTGGCCCGGATGAGATTCTTCTGGCTGGAGATGCCCTAAACTCAGGGGGTATTGGCAGGGATTCACAGATGTCATGTCCCGGTATTGAAAACTGGGGTGGTAATGAGCCCGGAGGTGGCAATCTTTGGAGTTTCGGAGGACCCGGAGTCCAGGAATAGAGGGAAGCCGACGTTCTGGCCTTTGCTTCCCTGGTAGCCCGGCGACGAATACTGTTAGCATGGAGGGACTCAAGCCCCACGAGGGCTGAGGTATGGCTATCAGACATAGCGAGCTTTCTTGGCCTAGAGAAAGTCAAGTTCGCCTTGAGAGGTTCGCTACTAGGGTTCGCCCGAAGGTGGCAGCCATTTATTGACTTCTTAGCAGAGGAGTAAGCGTCAGCAGGTCGGGGGGATGGGGGGGTTTGTTAGGGGGGCTAGGGTAGAGTAGAGTAGAGTAGGGGGATATTGAGGCAGGTCCGTGGGTGAACAGAGCCGTGTTTTGCACTATGTTTAATTTGTGTCTCGACTTTTTTGTTTTTGTACTATACAATGTCACTTTTCCTATATGCCTAAAATACCTCAATAAAATTGTTTGTTAAAAAAAAGAAGCTCAGTACAAGTCAAAACTGCCCACTTGATAAGCGCCACAACATTCACTCCTTCTACCATCAACGTACAGTGGCAGCAGCATACAGATTACAAAATGTACTGCAGCACCTTGACCAATCGCCTTCGAAAACACCTTTCTCTACCACCAAGAAGAACAATGGAACCAGTGCATGGAAACATAACTACCTGAAGTGATGATATGCATACTGCAAGTTTGTACATAATGTTATGCACGATGTCCGATCACGAGGTGGCATTGTAAACCCATCACGTCACTATATGACCTGGGAGTTGGGAGTTGGTCGTGTGGGGGATAGACGTATTTACAGTAGTTCCATGAGAGTTGTTTAGTGTTTGTGAGTTAATTTATCCTAATTATCTTACCACGCAGTTTATTCTATAATAAATTATTTGAAACTACATGGTCTGTAGATTATCATTCACTTTGGCCAGTCCACAGAACATGACACTTGAACTGTTTCTCCTTCAAGTCACACACCATCCTGACTTTGAACTGTACTACCTCTTCCTCACTGTCATTGGGTCAAAATCGCAAACAACAGCACATGGTCAGAAGCTCAACACCACCTTCAATTTGGGATAGACGATAAATGTTGGCTTTTCCAGAGACACTCATAGCCCAAGAATGAATAAAATGGAACCAGTGCATGGAAACATGACTACCTGATGTGATGATATGCATACTGCAAGTTTGTACATAACGTTATGCACGATCTCCGATCTTGAGGTGGCATTGTAAATCCATCATGTCACCATATGATCTGGGAGTTGGGAGCTGGCTGATCTGCTGAGTGTTTCAGGTGTTGCTACGGCCTTTATTTACTTGGTATATCATATGAATCTTCACTTTAGATTAAAAAGACACAACACATGATTTATTAAGTTGCTAAATAACAGATGGATTTTACCGCTGGAAAAATGTTAAGGTTAAGCAGTTCCTTTAGTGAAAACGTCCTCAGTTGTGTTGTTTCTCCAGCATAATTTATTGGATTGACTGATTTGCCAGCTGCACATTTTCTTCAGGTTAGCGAAATCCTGCCAGAGGACAAAAGGCCAGGATAGAAAGAATGTCCCATTGTAAAGTCACTGACAGTGTTTGAGGCAATTTTCATCAGCCATTAGAATGGTGATGCACAAAATTCATTGCTTAACAGATTTGCTCACCGTGTATGAGAGAAGACAGGTGCAAACTACTGTCTTCTATAGGCTACTTCTGTAATTCCAATTCTAGCCTCATTCAAAAGATCAATGCATTCATGGTGAGTTTTAGACAGAATGACAATGGATGAACATATTGAATCTCGGGTTGCCCTGGTGAGCTGGAACTCATCACTTCAGCTGTACCTTCTGGCCTGCTGCAGAAATCTATATCCCATTAATCTTTCTCTAGCCATGTCCCACTACGAGAGTATAATCTATTGAGTCTATATCAGGGTTAGTTCCAAACATCTCCGTGGCACAAACATGCAAACCCAATCCAAATGAGTTTGATTAGAATGCACTGTTGTTGCTAAGATGTGGACCAGCATAAGAAATACTTCAAAAAATTCTAATTAAACATCATTGTAGGATTGTCGCCATCAACGTCAGCTTGATGTAGGACTGCAGCAGCATTAAGGATGTGCACTTTGAATAGTTTAATGATGCTTCATTTCTTCAAGCTAAGCCCACAAACATCACAAATTATTATCAGCTCCCAGGGCAATGCTGATTTTGTAGTATTAGAAGTATTTTAAAAAGATGCAGATTTACTAACCGTATTGTGATACTCCTTTCTTGAAGGAAGGGTTTTGGGGGATGCCAAGTTTAGCCTGCATTGAACCGATTATTTAATTGACCTTTATGAAGGACAAACCAGATATTTTGGGCACGATTTTGTGGCCACGTTGCGCTCGAGTGAAAGCCCGACTCAGCCAGTAGAACTCAGGAGAGGTCTCCCACGGGCTTCCGGGCTGCCTTCGATCTACCCAAGTCCCTCGAGGCATGGAAATCTTTAGTGACACACTAATTGTGATTTTGATGCCTTCACACTGAAAAGATTCGAGGTAGTAGCGGATGGAATATAATATAATTTCTGCTTATGGCACCTAGAAATTACAGAGTTTGCAACCCATTTGATTTGCTGGGGGAATAATTCCTGTGAATTATCTTCAGCACCCACCTGAGAAAGGAAGGAACCTCCTGAATATATTAAAATCAGGGTCACATGTTGCTATTTTCTAACCTTTCTGCCTGCCATCAACCTTGGTTAGTGAAAGCACTTGGAGGCAGCCATTTCATATGCTGCTTAAGAGAATGCTCAGGAAAAATGAGAGATATTGGAGACATTTTACTTATCGGTCTTTTGGCCTTAAAGTACTTGTAGTCATTATTATAGATTCTGAACTGTTCAGTGGTTTCAGGCATTGCATTTGTTCTTTGACTGAAAGGGGAGTGGGAAAAGAGGGATGCTGAACAGTAGAAAGGAGCAAGGGGAGCAGTAGCTGAAGTGAGAGGGAGGGGTGGGGGGAGCAAATGGAGAAATCCTTCCCCTTTCAAGAGCATTGACAGATCCAGAGCAGACTTGTGGACTTCTGAGGGCACATTACTGAAAGAGGCTTCAGTTCTCCAATGAGGCAGTGACAACGCTGTATTTTAATGTTGCAACCAGACCTGCGACCCACTGTCACAGCTAGTACAGCATTGCCTGTTGTATAATCCAGGTCACTGCAGCTATGAACTCCTTTGCCTCTGGCTCCTTCAAGCTGCACAGAGCATATCAGTAACATCAATCAGACTGTAGACTCTGCTTGGATTAAACGGGTGACTGCTGCTATGTTTGATAAAGCAAACACATTCATCACTTTCTCCAAGGGTGTCAAAAGCAGAGGACTCTGGGGTTCACACATCTTGCAGGATTTCTCCATGTGCAGTTTGCCGTTGCCCACGCCCCTTTGCGAAACGCAATTGGCTTCATAAATTGGAACGGATGCAATTATATAACTGGGGCTGTGATGACAAGCAGCATATCATGTAGGTTCCATGCCTACTGGCAGCTGCCACAACGTATATATTGTGTTGCGTTGATTGCCCATCTCCGCACTTTCGCCACCTGAAGACCAAAAATCAATCACATTCACGCAATCGAGGTGGAATTGAATCATTCGACTTCGTATTTTTAAACAGTATGAATCAGAACGTAATTTAAACTGTTTTTACACGGTGTAAATCCCCCCACACATGGTTTCCAAACTATTTATTGAAATAAGCTACATACAGTTGATGATATTAACCAGTTAAACCATTCATGGCCATCCCTGTACTTGGAGGCTGCAATAATAACATGGAAGAGATTCACTCACCCAACGACTTGTATTTATATAACACCTTTCATATAATAAATGTCCCAGAGCAGTTCACATTGGTATTATAAAGAAAAATTGACACCTAGTCACATTGACGATATCTTAAAGGGAGAAGTTGGAAAGGCTGAGGGAGCGAAGTCCACAGTTTAGGGCCTGGGCAGCTGAAGGCACAGTCAAACGATAGCACAATTAAAATCAGGGATGTTCAAGTAGCCAGGTTTAGAGGAGAGAGGAATCTCAGAGGGCAAGGAGGAGTGAGATCATGGAAGGATTGAAAAAGAGGAATGAGAATTTTAAAACTGAGGCCCGGTTTGACTGGAAGCCAATGTAGGTTAGCAAGTACAGTTAGGGGGAGGGGGATGCTGGGATTGGCGAATGGAACTTGGTGCGAGTAAGGATGTGGGCAGTAGAGTTTTGGATGGCTTCAAATTTACGGAGGATAGAATGTAGGAGACCAGCCAGGAGTTCATCGGAACAGTTAAGTTCAGAGGCAACAAAGGCATGGATGAGGGTTTCAGCCAATGCCCCCTCTAGTTTCTGTTAGTTGTGCACAACTCACTTGCGACACTGCGCAATCCCTTTAAGCTTGTCATGCAACTGAGCCTGCATTCGTGCAGCTTGTATGCAGCCTATTTCTAGCGAAGTTTGCCGATGATACAAAGTTAGGTGGTCAGGCAGGTAGTGCTGAGGAAGTGGGGAGGCTGCAGAAGGATCTAGACAGTTTGGGAGAGTGGTGCAGGAAATGGCTGATGCAATTCAACGTGAGAAAATGTGAGGTCTTGCACTTTGGAAAAAATAATCCAAGCATAGACTACTTTCTAAACGGTGAGAAAATTCATAATGCCAAAGTACAAAGGGATCTGGGAGTGCTAGTCGAGGATTCCTAAAGGTAAACATGCAGGTTGAATCTGTGATTAAGAAAGCGAATGCAATGTTGTCATTTATCTCAAGAGGGTTGGAATATAAAAGCAGCGATGTGCTACTGAGCCTTTATAAGGCTCTGGTTAGGCCCCATTTGGAGTACTGTGTCCAGTTTTGGGCCCCACATCTCAGGAAGGACATACTGGTACTGGAGCGTGTCCAGCGGAGATTCACACGGATGATCCCTGGAATGGCGGGTCTAACATATGATGAACGGCTGAGGATCCTGGGATTGTATTCATTGGAGTTTAGAAGGTTATGGGGAGATCTAATAGAAACTTATAAGATAATACATGGCTTAGAAAGGGTGGACGCAAATAAACTGTTTCCGTTAGGCGAGGAAACGAGGACCCGTGGGCACAGCCTTAGAATTAGAGGGGGTAAATTCAGAACAGAAATGCGGAGACATTTCTTCAGCCAGAGAGTGGTGGGCCTGTGGAATTCATTGCCGCGGAGTGCAGTGGAGGCCGGGACGCTAAATGGCTTCAAGGCAGAGATAGATAAATTCTTGATGTCGCGAGGAATTAAGGGCTACGGGGAGAATGCTGGTAGGTGGAGTTGAAATGCCCATCAGCCATGATTGAATGGCGGAGTGGACTCGATGGGCCGAATGGCCTTACTTCCACTCCTATGTCTTATGGTCTTATGGTCTTATTTGTTCGCCGCCTGGAACATTCTGGGTTACTGCACAGCCACCCAGTCTAGAGGGAACATGTTCTCCAGCAGTAGATGACCTGAGGCTACTGAGGAGCTGGCAATGTTATGTAGATTGAAAGAGGTCTTGGTGATGGCACAGAAGTGTGCGCGGAAGCTCATCTCGGGGTCAGATGTGACACCAAGATTATGAGCAAATTGGTTCATCCGTATGCAGCTGCCAGGGAGAGTGATGAAGTCAGTGGCTAGGGAATGGAGTTTGTTGTGGGGACTGAAGAGAATGACTTTGACCTTCTCAATAGTTAGTTGGAGGGACATTCTGCATGTCCAGTCAGACCTGGATGTCAACTAAGCAGTCTGACAGATTAGAGACAGAGAGACAGTGGAGGAGTCGAGAGAGGTGTTGGCGTAGGAGGGCTGGGTGTCATCAGCAGACACCATATATACGCAAGTATAAATTAATCTGATGTAAAAATCCACCAATGATTTTTGACTACAAATTGAGAGAGTTTTCATATACCTCACAGAAATTTTGACCTTAGTTTTTCAGGGATCAAACCTGAAAATTTCAAAACCAAAGTGTAATCCTGGAGATGTTTAGGATGGGTTAGGACACTAAAATCACAGAGATTGTTGAAGTGCACTTCATCACATTCATGGGATGGTGAGAATGCCTATTCAAAGTTCCTGGTTAGATAGCAGCACCTCCTTGTCTCTTTTTACATACTTTTCCATGAAATTAGTGATTCGATATCATTGTAATCGCCTAATCAGGATAACAATATTGGGGCGATTTCTCCTAATGAGCTGGCAGCAGTTGAAAGTGCACCCATGACTTTATACTTTTGAAGATTCCACTAATATTTGTTTTTGGCTTTGTTTCAGCTGGTGTGAAACATCTCAAACACGTTCGTCAATCCCTTCATAAAATTATTAACGTCAGCATCGACCCTTAAATGTTTTGTCTCAAAAATTCGATATTTACATAGGCTTGCGAAAACTGAAGCTGTGTTTTCAGATAATGTTGCCAAGTGGTGGAGCGTAGACCAGAAATAGGAGCGGGTCAAGGATCGAGTCTTGGGGAACACCAGAAATAACAACGCAGGATTGGGAAGAGAAGCCGATCCAAGAGATTCTCTGGCTTCAATTATATAAGATTAGAACCAGGTGAGAGCAGTCCCACCCAGCTGGGCAGTGGAGAGCCACTGGAAAAGGATAATTTGGTCAATTGTGTTTTTAGGACTCCATGTTGGCGTGAAGCGCCACCTACTGGTTTATCTTAACCACCCTTTAACTAGTTCAGTTTGCATAGTGAGACAATTAACAGTCAAGGCAGCTGGGAAACATAAAGCAGGTTACTTGTAAAAAACGAAGGGAGGGATTCTCCCATCTGGGACTAAGTCCCGTGGCGGGATGTAGACAGGGCGCGTTTCCCGCTGCGGAGGCAGAGGGGAAACCATGCCATATCTTCTAGCCCTGACCTCATTATTTATACTTTCAGGGAATTAGTGCTGTATTTCGTGGTGATTGCACACATCCTGTTGTCATACACCAACATCACTCAACGCCAAATAAAGAAGAACCTCCTGAAGAAAGAAGTTGAATCTCCAGCAACATGTTGAAGCTGGAAAATGGACCTCCTTGATGACATTGAGGTTGGAAGATCCACTTTACAGATGCTCCCCCATCCACTGCTGTGGTGTTCCAGGGGCCATTGGCAGCCGCCCGCTATAGCTGCGGATACAGGCCCCTGCACATCCGGTTTTGAGTCCGCGCACGTGGACGGCCTCCAGCGGCCGCGGCAAGCACCATGGCAGACTTGGACGGCGGAGGGAGACTGAAAAATTAGACCCCCCGAATGGCCACGCGCCCGAGGATCTGACCGCGCGTATATTAACCCCCCCCCCCCCCCACACCGCAGCCGCCACGTGAGCATCCCAACCGGCAATAGGTGGTTAGTTCCACGTTGTCAGGAACTCGGCCGGTCGGGAGCGGAGGATCACTGGGCTGGCGTCTGTCAATGGGCCCCCAGCCGCTCGGCCTACTCCGTGATCACGCCGATTCTTGGGTCCTGGAGAATCGGCGGACCGGTGCCGGGCCCGATTTCGGTGTGAAATTGGATTCTTCGTCCCCGTGCCAAACGCAATTTTGGCGTGGGTCTTCAGAAAATCCAGCCCCTGATTTTTGGGCCTCCCACCGAATCTTCTCTGTCCGTTGGCAGGGCATGGGAGAATTCCACCCATGAGCCAGATTCTCCGTTTCAGAGACTAAGTGCAAGATGAACAAAGGATAGACACAGGTTCACAATTCAATCCAAATTTGTTTTCTAACACAATAAAACAGTTCTCCTCCCAAATTATCAGAACTCTAATATGCCCAAGATTCTAATACTACCCGAGCCGATGAACTTGATCGAGCTACGGGTCCAATCCTCTGAGCCTCCGTTATCTCAGGGCCTGCATCTGTGAAGGTGAGTCTACCACGATTCTTCCATCTGTTCTCCGGTCCGCCGTAGAGTCTTCTGTGCTGCCTCTGCATCAAGTCTTTGCTGGGGAGCGTCCTTGCGTGTCTCTTCTTATACCACTCTTCGCGCTCTTCCAGAGGTTTCTCTGGCCTTCAGCTAATGAGGTCACTAGGTGGGGGTTTCAACACCCAATGGAGTTGCCGATTGCAACTTTGCGGGTCACCAGAAACTCCCCCAGGGTCCATCCTCAGGTGAACTGTCCACATCTAACGTTATGCAAAACAAGGTAAGGCGGGAAATCGAGGTGCCAGAAGTTTGGCCTCATCTGGGCCATCCATAGCAATCGATCCATTTGAATGGGGCAGATTATATTCCGAGCTCCTGTTTACAGGACAGGCCCAGACTTGCCCCAGCTGTTTGTCTCTGTCTAGTATATCAAACTCTGTTTGAATTCCCATCAGGCCCGACTGA
>NW_024055950.1:0-19636 GCF_902713615.1 Scyliorhinus canicula | reverse complement strand
CCCTTCGCAGATTCACCTTCAACTTAGGCTGACCGCACTGCACGTATGCAAATTTCCCCAGAACAGCTGATCAGTAGCTCTGCCTCTGCTGCCCTCTGCTGGATGATTGCCTTCACTCAAACTCCTCGGGTCCCCTTCGCAGATTCACCTTCAACTTAGGCTGACCGCACTGCACGTATGCAAATTTCCCCAGAACAGCTGATCAGTAGCTCTGCTCTGCTGCCCTCTGCTGGATGATTGCCTTCACTCAAACTCCTCGGGTCCCCTTCGCAGATTCACCTTCAACTTAGGCTGACCGCACTGCACGTATGCAAATTTCCCCAGAACAGCTGATCAGTAGCTCTGCTCTGCTGCCCTCTGCTGGATGATTGCCTTCACTCAAACTCCTCGGGTCCCCTTCGCAGATTCACCTTCAACTTAGGCTGACCGCACTGCACGTATGCAAATTTCCCCAGAACAGCTGATCAGTAGCTCTGCTCTGCTGCCCTCTGCTGGATGATTGCCTTCACTCAAACTCCTCGGGTCCCCTTCGCAGATTCACCTTCAACTTAGGCTGACCGCACTGCACGTATGCAAATTTCCCCAGAACAGCTGATCAGTAGCTCTGCTCTGCTGCCCTCTGCTGGATGATTGCCTTCACTCAAACTCCTCGGGTCCCCTTCGCAGATTCACCTTCCACTTAGGCTGACCGCACTGCACGTATGCAATTTCCCCAGAACAGCTGATCAGTAGCTCTGCTCTGCTGCCCTCTGCTGGATGATTGCCTTCACTCAAACTCCTCGGGTCCCCTTCGCAGATTCACCTTCAACTTAGGCTGACCGCACTGCACGTATGCAAATTTCCCCAGAACAGCTGATCAGTAGCTCTGCTCTGCTGCCCTCTGCTGGATGATTGCCTTCACTCAAACTCCTCGGGTCCCCTTCGCAGATTCACCTTCAACTTAGGCTGACCGCACTGCACGTATGCAAATTTCCCCAGAACAGCTGATCAGTAGCTCTGCTCTGCTGCCCTCTGCTGGATGATTGCCTTCACTCAAACTCCTCGGGTCCCCTTCGCAGATTCACCTTCAACTTAGGCTGACCGCACTGCACGTATGCAAATTTCCCCAGAACAGCTGATCAGTAGCTCTGCTCTGCTGCCCTCTGCTGGATGATTGCCTTCACTCAAACTCCTCGGGTCCCCTTCGCAGATTCACCTTCAACTTAGGCTGACCGCACTGCACGTATGCAAATTTCCCCAGAACAGCTGATCAGTAGCTCTGCTCTGCTGCCCTCTGCTGGATGATTGCCTTCACTCAAACTCCTCGGGTCCCCTTCGCAGATTCACCTTCAACTTAGGCTGACCGCACTGCACGTATGCAAATTTCCCCAGAACAGCTGATCAGTAGCTCTGCTCTGCTGCCCTCTGCTGGATGATTGCCTTCACTCAAACTCCTCGGGTCCCCTTCGCAGATTCACCTTCAACTTAGGCTGACCGCACTGCACGTATGCAAATTTCCCCAGAACAGCTGATCAGTAGCTCTGCTCTGCTGCCCTCTGCTGGATGATTGCCTCCACTCAAACTCCTCGGGTCCCCTTCGCAGATTCACCTTCAACTTAGGCTGACCGCACTGCACGTATGCAAATTTCCCCAGAACAGCTGATCAGTAGCTCTGCTCTGCTGCCCTCTGCTGGATGATTGCCTTCACTCAAACTCCTCGGGTCCCCTTCGCAGATTCACCTTCAACTTAGGCTGACCGCACTGCACGTATGCAAATTTCCCCAGAACAGCTGATCAGTAGCTCTGCTCTGCTGCCCTCTGCTGGATGATTGCCTTCACTCAAACTCCTCGGGTCCCCTTCGCAGATTCACCTTCAACTTAGGCTGACCGCACTGCACGTATGCAAATTTCCCCAGAACAGCTGATCAGTAGCTCTGCTCTGCTGCCCTCTGCTGGATGATTGCCTTCACTCAAACTCCTCGGGTCCCCTTCGCAGATTCACCTTCAACTTAGGCTGACCGCACTGCACGTATGCAAATTTCCCCAGAACAGCTGATCAGTAGCTCTGCTCTGCTGCCCTCTGCTGGATGATTGCCTTCACTCAAACTCCTCGGGTCCCCTTCGCAGATTCACCTTCAACTTAGGCTGACCGCACTGCACGTATGCAAATTTCCCCAGAACAGCTGATCAGTAGCTCTGCTCTGCTGCCCTCTGCTGGATGATTGCCTTCACTCAAACTCCTCGGGTCCCCTTCGCAGATTCACCTTCAACTTAGGCTGACCGCACTGCACGTATGCAAATTTCCCCAGAACAGCTGATCAGTAGCTCTGCTCTGCTGCCCTCTGCTGGATGATTGCCTCCACTCAAACTCCTCGGGTCCCCTTCGCAGATTCACCTTCAACTTAGGCTGACCGCACTGCACGTATGCAAATTTCCCCAGAACAGCTGATCAGTAGCTCTGCTCTGCTGCCCTCTGCTGGATGATTGCCTCCACTCAAACTCCTCGGGTCCCCTTCGCAGATTCACCTTCAACTTAGGCTGACCGCACTGCACGTATGCAAATTTCCCCAGAACAGCTGATCAGTGGCTCTGCTCTGCTGCCCTCTGCTGGATGATTGCCTCCACTCAAACTCCTCGGGTCCCCTTCGCAGATTCACCTGCAACTTAGGCTGACCGCACTGCACGTATGCAAATTTCCCCAGAACAGCTGATCAGTAGCTCTGCTCTGCTGCCCTCTGCTGGATGATTGCCTTCACTCAAACTCCTCGGGTCCCCTTCGCAGATTCACCTTCAACTTAGGCTGACCGCACTGCACGTATGCAAATTTCCCCAGAACAGCTGATCAGTAGCTCTGCTCTGCTGCCCTCTGCTGGATGATTGCCTCCACTCAAACTCCTCGGGTCCCCTTCGCAGATTCACCTTCAACTTAGGCTGACCGCACTGCACGTATGCAAATTTCCCCAGAACAGCTGATCAGTAGCTCTGCTCTGCTGCCCTCTGCTGGATGATTGCCTTCACTCAAACTCCTCGGGTCCCCTTCGCAGATTCACCTTCAACTTAGGCTGACCGCACTGCACGTATGCAAATTTCCCCAGAACAGCTGATCAGTAGCTCTGCTCTGCTGCCCTCTGCTGGATGATTGCCTCCACTCAAACTCCTCGGGTCCCCTTCGCAGATTCACCTTCAACTTAGGCTGACCGCACTGCACGTATGCAAATTTCCCCAGAACAGCTGATCAGTAGCTCTGCTCTGCTGCCCTCTGCTGGATGATTGCCTTCACTCAAACTCCTCGGGTCCCCTTCGCAGATTCACCTTCAACTTAGGCTGACCGCACTGCACGTATGCAAATTTCCCCAGAACAGCTGATCAGTAGCTCTGCTCTGCTGCCCTCTGCTGGATGATTGCCTCCACTCAAACTCCTCGGGTCCCCTTCGCAGATTCACCTTCAACTTAGGCTGACCGCACTGCACGTATGCAAATTTCCCCAGAACAGCTGATCAGTAGCTCTGCTCTGCTGCCCTCTGCTGGATGATTGCCTTCACTCAAACTCCTCGGGTCCCCTTCGCAGATTCACCTTCAACTTAGGCTGACCGCACTGCACGTATGCAAATTTCCCCAGAACAGCTGATCAGTAGCTCTGCTCTGCTGCCCTCTGCTGGATGATTGCCTCCACTCAAACTCCTCGGGTCCCCTTCGCAGATTCACCTTCAACTTAGGCTGACCGCACTGCACGTATGCAAATTTCCCCAGAACAGCTGATCAGTAGCTCTGCTCTGCTGCCCTCTGCTGGATGATTGCCTTCACTCAAACTCCTCGGGTCCCCTTCGCAGATTCACCTTCAACTTAGGCTGACCGCACTGCACGTATGCAAATTTCCCCAGAACAGCTGATCAGTAGCTCTGCTCTGCTGCCCTCTGCTGGATGATTGCCTCCACTCAAACTCCTCGGGTCCCCTTCGCAGATTCACCTTCAACTTAGGCTGACCGCACTGCACGTATGCAAATTTCCCCAGAACAGCTGATCAGTAGCTCTGCTCTGCTGCCCTCTGCTGGATGATTGCCTTCACTCAAACTCCTCGGGTCCCCTTCGCAGATTCACCTTCAACTTAGGCTGACCGTAGCACAGAGTCTCACTCTATGCGGATGATCTGCTCCTCTATATCTCGGACCCACAAAGCAGCATGGACGGAATCATCGCGCTCCTGAAAGAGTTTGGAGCCTTCTCGGGCTACAAACTCAACATGAGCAAAAGTGAGATCTTCCCAGTACACCCGCAAGGGGGGGGGGGGGGGGCAGCACTAAAGGGGCTGCCGTTCAATCAAGCCCGACATAAATTCCGCTACCTGGGGATCCAAATAGCCCATGACTGGAAAGGGATCCACAAATGGAACCTCACCAGCCTGACGGAGGAAGTTAAAAAGGACCTGCAAAGATGGAACACACTCCCGCTCTCCCTCGCGGGGAGAGTTCAGACGATCAAAATGAACGTACTGCCCAGGTTCCTCTTCCTGTTTAGATCCATTCCGATCTACATCCCCAAGGCCTTTTTCAAAGCGCTGGACAAACTCATCATGGCGTTCGTATGGGGGGGTAAAAATGCTAGGATCCCAAAGAAGGTCTTACAAAAAACAAAAACCAGGGAGGGCTAACCCTCCCGAATCTACAATTCTACCACTGGGCAGCAACAGCCGAGCGAGTAAGGGGATGGATCCAGGAGCCAGAGGCTGAGTGGGTGCGTGCGGAGGAGGCCTCCTGCATGGGAACCTCCCTCCGGGCCCTCGCCACGGCAGCACTCCCATCCCCACCCAAAAAACACTCCAGCAGCCCAGTGGTGACAGCCACCCTCCAATCCTGGAACC
The DNA here is from genome assembly GCF_902713615.1 of Scyliorhinus canicula. Classification (NCBI taxonomy): domain Eukaryota; kingdom Metazoa; phylum Chordata; class Chondrichthyes; order Carcharhiniformes; family Scyliorhinidae; genus Scyliorhinus; species Scyliorhinus canicula. The sequence continues at coordinate 14,799 of NW_024055950.1, read as the reverse complement.
AACTGCGGCAGCAACTTGGCCTGACCAAAATGTCGAACAGGGCTCCCATCTGCAACAACCATAGGTTCACACCAGCACTGACTGACGCCACCTTCAAAAGGTGGAGGCAGGACGGGGGGACACTGACAGTCAGGGACCTATACACGGACGACAGGATCGCAACACTGGACGAACTGACAGAGAAGTTTCAGCTAGCTGGGGGGAACGAGCTACGGTACCTGCAGCTCAAAAACTTCCTACGAAAGGAGACAAGGACGTACCCACAACCGCCACGACAGACACTACTGGAAGACCTACTGGACGCAAGTATCCTAGAGAAAGGGAACTGTAGTGACATGTATGACCGACTGGTAGATAGGGACGACACCGTACTGGACGCAACAAGAAGGAAATGGGAGGACGACCTGGGGATGGAGATAGGGTGGGGACTCTGGAGCGAAGCACTGCATAGGGTCAACTCCACCTCCACGTGCGCAAGGCTCAGCCTGACGCAACTAAAAGTGGTACATAGAGCCCACTTAACAAGAACCCGTATGAGTAGGTTCTTCCCGGAGGTGGAAGACAGATGTGAACGGTGCCAAAGAGGCCCGGCCAACCACGCCCACATGTTCTGGTCCTGCCCCAGACTCGTGGAGTACTGGACAGCCTTCTTCGAGGTAATGTCCAAAGTGGTGGGAGTGAGGGTGGAGCCATGCCCGATAGTGGCGGTCTTCGGGGTTTCAGAACAGCCAGATCTATTCCTGGGGAGGAGGGCGGATGCCCTTGCCTTTGCCTCCCTGATCGCCCGCCGTAGAATCCTGTTTGGCTGGCGGTCAGCAGCACCGCCCAGAGCTGCGGACTGGCTGTCCGACCTCTCGGAATCTCTCCAAATGGAGAAAATCAAATTTGCCATCCGAGGGTCGGACGACGGCTTCCACAGAACGTGGGAGCCATTCATGCAACTGTTCCGGGACCTATTTGTGGCCAATGTACAAGAGGAAGAATAGTCGGGGGAAGGTAGCGGGAGGGGCTACAGGTTCGGTACGGGGGTTCGATGGCTAGCTAAGGCCCAAAACCAAACTAAATAAACATGTTGGGGGGGGGGGGGGGGCGGGCGCAGTTACTACTACGAAGATGCTTACCTGTAAATATGTATGTTAATTTTTGCGTGTTTGTTTGTTGTGTTTTTTTTTTTTTTTTTTTTTTTTTTTTTTTTGTTCTTTTTCTCTCCTAACAATTTGTAATTTGTTCAATATAAAATATGAAAACTGAATAAAAACATTTATAAAAAAAAAAAACTTAGGCTGACCGCACTGCACGTATGCAAATTTCCCCAGAACAGCTGATCAGTAGCTCTGCTCTGCTGCCCTCTGCTGGATGATTGCCTCCACTCAAACTCCTCGGGTCCCCTTCGCAGATTCACCTTCAACTTAGGCTGACCGCACTGCACGTATGCAAATTTCCCCAGAACAGCTGATCAGTAGCTCTGCTCTGCTGCCCTCTGCTGGATGATTGCCTTCACTCAAACTCCTCGGGTCCCCTTCGCAGATTCACCTTCAACTTAGGCTGACCGCACTGCACGTATGCAAATTTCCCCAGAACAGCTGATCAGTAGCTCTGCTCTGCTGCCCTCTGCTGCCCTCTGCTGAAATGAAAATCGCTTATTGTCACGAGTAGGCTTCAATGAAGTTACTGTGAAAAGCCCCTAGTCGCCACATTCCGGCGCCTGTTCGGGGAGGCTGGTACGGGAATTGAACCGTGCTGCTGGCCTGCCTTGGTCTGCTTTCAAAGCCAGCGATTTAGCCCAGTGTGCTAAATCAGCCCCTTCATCTGCCACTGGTGGCGATGGGGAACTTGTGGGCAGCGGGTGACGACAGTGTGGGTTATCTGTGTACCAGGACGGTGTTAGAACAAGTGCAGCAGGGAGAGGCGCCCAATGCTGAATTGGCCTGATGCAATGGGAAGAATCCCCTTGTCCTCTTTAAAGAGGATCAGCAGAAGCTTGTGATCGAACACAATGGAGAAGTGCCGCCCGTAGACGTACTGATGGAACTTCTTGACCCCAAATATCACCGCAAGCCTTCCTTCTCTATTTGGGCATAGTGTAGTTCCACGCCTGCCATAGGGTGTTCCGTGCTATCGACCCATCTGTGGACCAACACCACACTGATGCCATAGTGGGAGGCATCACACGTTAGGATTAGCAGTCGAGCTGGATTATAATGGGTGAGGAGCTGGAAGGATGACAGCCATTTCTTCACCCAGGTAAATGCTTCTTCCTATAAGGCCCTCCAAACCCACTGCTGGTCCTCCTTTAGCATCTGTGGAGTGGTGCCAACAGGGTGGCTACATTTGAGATGAATTTCATATAATAATTCACCAGGCCCAAAAATGACCACAGTTCAGTGGCATGCCTTGGATCCAAGTATGTAGCTATATTTGGCACCCCTTCCATCACTGTTTGGAAGTTTGCCAGAGATGACAAACCCCGAAGGGAAAGTGGGTGTGTTCACATTTAGTGATTTAGTCTATCATTGTTTATTGTTGCATATTTCCTGAATGTGGAATCCAGTTTCACCTGTAATAGGCATGGCTCATATCCAGTTTTGGAGGAAAGCCCTCCAGCTAGTTTCATGAGCATTGGGTAACAGTCTAGGCACAAAGCCCTGTTCACTGTGAGTTTGTAATCTCCGCAGAGTCAGACAGACTTGTCTAGTTTCAGAACTAGTATGAGAGTGGCCAATCTGCACACTAATGGGTGTATAATTTTAGACACTGCAGTTATGTACCAACCTTGGTGGCAATGCAAAGGGAACAGGCCTTGCCCTAAAATATTTGGGTTGAGCTGCTGAGTCCATGTAAAAATGAGCCTTGGCCCCCTTTATTCTGCCCAGACCCTCCTGAAATATTTCTTCGGGGTACTTGCCCAGGACTTCAGAAAAGATTCCGGTGCCCATCCGTAAAATTTGTTGCCAATCAAAATGGAGGATTCGTAACCAGTCACGCCCCAGCAGATTGGGTCCCTGTACCACGACCAAGGGTAGCCTGATTGATTGTTGGCCGCATGTCAACGGGGTTACTGTGGCCCCCACAATGCTGAGCGGTTCGTCAGTATAGGTTGTCAACCTGGCCTTGGAGTCTCGCAATGAAACCAGTGAAAGGTCTGTTGGCCCACAATGGAGACATCGGCTCCCATGTCTATCTCCATCATCTGAGGATGCCCGTTCACTTGCCATGTGACCCGGATCAGCGCCACCTTCAGCTCAGCTGCATCATACACTCATCTTCTGGTGGGGCCATGTGCAAGACCCTGTTTCGTGGTGACCTCATTGGCCGCCCTAGGCAGCTTTTTCTCCACTGGTTCTGGCAGCTCTGACCACTGCATGTTCTCCACCCACACATCTGGCAATGTGGGCGGCCCTCCCCTTGCGGGAGATATCCCGCAGGTCTGCAGTGGCTCCTGAGTACTGGGCCCATCTGTGCAATTGCGCCGCGTATTGCCTTTTAGGAGATGATCTGACTACTCTGGCACTACCCTGTGATGTTGCGGGAGTCCAATACAGAGGGCACATCAAACTAGGATTGCATCGCCCATGGACCCCTGAAGCTGCTGTACCCCTTTCTCTGCATTTCTGCAGGATAGTGACAACTCAATGACCCATTTCAGATCTAACGTGGGATCCATCAGCAGCTTCCTTCCTGTGGCTGGATTATTTATTCCACAAACAAAAAGCAAATCTGTAGTCTTTTTTTTTCCTCATTGCCAGTTTAATGACCAAGGAAGCCATTGGTAGGAAGGAAAATATTTATTTTACTTTTAACAATAATCTGCTCATAGCAGTAACTATCTACAACCAAAACCACGTTGGGAAAATCAACATGTCAGTCCCCTGCTCGGGCCTTAAGGCTCGGTTCTAACAAGCCCCAGCTGGGTGGTTTCTGCCCCCTACCTGGGAAGCTCGTACTAAACGGGGAGATCAAGAATGGAGATCAGCCCCGATTTCTGCGCGAAAATCCATTCTCCGCTCAATCGCCGAATACGATTTTGACATCGGGCTACGGTGAATCGAGCCCACATTCTCACTCTCTCTCTCTCTCTCTCTCTCTCGCTCTCTCTCTCTCTCTCTCTCCGCTCTCTCTCTCTCTTGTCCCTCTCACAAGCACATAGAATCACTAGTGAAACTATGTTAGCAAACGCAGAACAGGAATGGCCTGCGATTGGAGGAACAATGGCTTCCCGATATTATCCTTTATGCCTGACTCAAAAGAACAAAGAAAAGTCAAATATTTTCTCACATAAAATAAGAACAGGAATTGCTGGAAAAGCTCAACAGGTTTGGCAGCATTTCTGGTGACAGATTCTCTGGAGATTTCTAAGTGTGGTCGGGAGATGCAAGCTTCCTGGCACCTGGGCCAGCGAGGCCGGCAATGCAATTCAACGTTAATTGGTCCACTCAACGGGGCCAACTTGCTTCTCACTGTAAATGAGGGCTCGGCAGCTGATTCACCGGGACCGCGCTCGCCGGCTCTCCACTAACAAGGTTGAGCATCACTTCAGCTGCACCTGCTCAGCCAACCCCAGCCAACACACAGAAATGTCGCCCAGGTGACCCGCCCCAAGATTCGGGGATGCTGACCTGGGGAGGCTCATAGACGTAGGGAGGGATGGGGGTCACATGGAGAGTTGGGTGGGGTGGATGCTTACTTGGGTCTGGATTGGGGGGGGGGGGGGGGGCTGGGGGCGCGTTGGTGTCACTCATTCATGCTGCCCGGTGTAGGTCATTGACCTTTTTATGGTACTGGAGGCCAATCCTTCTGGTCACACTCTCCGAGCTTACAGCCACCTTGTCCAAGACATCACTGGCTGCTCTGTGGCTGACTCTCCTGGAGCATCGGGGGACAGGACATCTCTCCAAGGGTTCGGAGGTCAGCCCGCATTGTGGAAGAAAGTGACAGAGGCATCATACTGGCACGAGTGCGTTTAATGTGCAATATAATTCTCCTGATGCTGCCTGCCCGCCCACCCCTCCCCTCACCCCCTTCCTACCCCCCTCCTCCCTCCCCGGTGCCTTCAGTGATCCTTGATGTGCTTTGCCTTCTTAGCTCGACCGCTACGTACAGGTGTGTCCCCAGGAGGTGGAGGCAGCCAGCTGCTTACCTTGTCCCATGGTCTTCGATGCCCCTGACGGGCATCCTCTGGGGGATCTGGAGTCACAGGATCTTGGCGTACTTGTCGGCCGCACATGCCCAGCCGTGCCAATGCGTGGCACCGAGGCCAACACTGCAAGGGAGGCGACCGCAGTGGACAACCTGGTGCATGACGTCGGCATCATTAGTGGGGGTGTCCAAGGCACTGCACAGTCGGTGACAGCTGTGGCTGAGGGTCTCGGCAGAATGTCCACCTCGCTGAGGGGCTATCACCCAGTACCAGACTATGGCATAGACACCCCTCGATAGTGCCGACAGTCCCAGCACCCTGCAGTGATGTCACACATACCCTGGGAGGGTGGGAAATGGGAATGAGGGGTGATGGACCAGGCCACGTCCTCAATGAATTGGGTGAGTATGAAGGGCACCCTGGCCCTCCGGGCTTGCCGGACCCTCGCCGCTGCCGCCTCTCCTGCAGCCTCTAGCTGGTCCTCCAGTTCCTCCCTGGGCTGGTACTCTCGCCCCTGCTGGGCCAGGGCCATCTCATCATCCTCATCCTACTGCTCTTCCTCCTCCGGAGGTGGCCATATTTTCCTAATCCCCAACCTCCAGCTCCTCTCCCCGCTGCTGTGTGAGGTTGTGGAGGACACAGCAGACCACCACAAAGTAGGCGACCCTCCGGGTGGGTGGGGGGGGGGGGGGGGGGGGGTGCACTGAAGGGCACCACCGTAGCAGTCGAGGCATCATAACTGCATCTTGAGGACTCCGATGTACCGTTCAATGACAGCCCGGCTGGCTGCATGGGCCTCGTTGTACTGTCTCTCTGTTTTGGTCCCTAGCCTCCGTATTGGCGCCATTAGCCAGGTCCTCAGCGGATACCCCTTATCCCCCAAGAACCAGCCACCATGCTGGGGTGGTCTGTGAAGATGCACCTGTGGGCTGTGGCCCGTGAGAGACACCTGAGGTGTAAAGGTTCAGGGCTGCAGTGACCTTAACGGCCACCGGGAGCGGGTGTCCTCCTCCTCCTCCATGTGGTGCCAAGTCCACGAGGTCATCTCACAGGTGCCGCACCGTCTTCTTGTTGAGGTGGAGTCTCCTGTGGCACGTGCTGTCCATCATCTATTCGAATGACCAGCGATGCCAGTACACCTCGGGCCATCGCGGGACTCCCCCTCTGGGTCCCTCCCTGGCCTGATGGGCGGCCGGGACCTCATGGTGTGGGGCGGGGTTTGGCACCTGGGCCGTTGCCTCGAACATCTGCAGACGCTCTGCTGCCGCCGTCTCCGGCGACTGGCCGCTCGGCCTAACAGCACCACTAGGGCGGGTTCTACTGGCTCCAAAATCCCTGCAATAGTGTTCAATATCTGTAAGGCCTTGGGACAGGGTGTTAGACTGACAAACAGCTGTGGTTCCCACCCCAGGACCCTCCATTCCCCCATTGATTGCCCCTATCCCCACACAGAGCACCCTGCCCAGGCACTCCCGGACGCAGCAGGCTCCCCTCACTGGAGCCCAGACCCTGTACCCCGGACGGCCACTCATAACATCACCTAGACTGGGCATTGGTCCCCTCCCTGTGGCACTCAGCCAGCCTCCAGCCGTGGACATGTCCCCAGAGCTGTGTCCCATCCCCTGGGTGTGCGGATGTTGGCTGCTGTGTGTGTGGTGTTGCCTCCCCCAGTGTTCAAGCAGGTACACAGGCAGTGCCCTGGCAGTGCTCCCCAGCACTGCCCCCTGACTCCACCCTCTGATTCTGTCTGGGCACTGTCCCTGCAGTGCCCAGGCAACGCAATGGGGCTGTTCTATGGGGGCTGGAGGGGGGGATGTTCCATGATTGGGGGGCTGTTTTGTGGGTGAATGTTCCATGGGGGATAGAACAATTTGGGGAGGGTTGTTCTGTGGGGGCAAAGGTTCAATTTCTTTTATTTTGGGGTGCCCTTTAAGAAGGATGTTCCAATCTTTTAAAAGCTAAGTTGCTGGCAGGGAGGGCTCTGGCTGAACCATTTTTTATATAAGTCCCTGGAATTATGACTGAGGGGCAACTTCCACGCTGGTTTTCCCGCCCACTGAGCCCCTCTTCTTAAAAATTACAAATGTTTTCCTTATTCATTTATGAGGTGTAGATGTTCCTGGTTAGACCAGCATTTATTTCCCATCCCTAATTGCCCTTGAGAAGGTGGTGGTGAGCTGCCTTCTTGAACCGCTGCTGTCCCTGTGGTGTAGGTACACCCACTGTGCTGTTAGAGAGGGTGTTCCAGGATTTTGTCCCAGCGATAGTGAAGGAACAGCGGTATATTTCTAAGTCAGGGTGGTGAGTAACTTGGAGGGGAATCTCCAGGTGGTGGGGTTCCCAGGTATCTGCTGCCCTTGTCCTTCTAGATGGGTTTGGAAGGTGCTGCCTAAGGGGTCTTGATGAGGGCTGCTTTGTCTTGGATGGTGTGGAACTTCTTCAGTGTTGTTGGAGCTGCACTCATCCAGGCAAGTGGCGAATATTCCATTACACTCCTGCCATGTGCTTTGAGATGGTGGTGTAAGAGTTCTTCCTGTTTATTTCCTTTGGTCCCCATTTTATTTTATTTTATTATTTTTGGTCCACCAGAAAACCACTCCACTTCTGTCCTTATGATGGAAGAGAGGTCATTGGGCTGTTTAGCATAGGGCTAAATCGCTGGCTTTGAAAGCAGACCAAGCAGGCCAGCAGCACGGTTCTATTCCCGTAACAGCCTCCCCGAACAGGCGCCGGAATGTGGCGACTAGGGGCTTTTCACAGTAACTTCATTGAAGCCTACTTGTGACAATAAGCGATTTTCATTTTCATTTCATTGATGAAGCAGCTGAAGATGGTTGGGTCTAGGACACTAACCTGAGGAACTCCTGCAGTGATGTCCTGGAGCTGAGATCATTGACCTCCAACCACCACAACCATCTTCCTTTGTGCCAGGTATGAGTGATCATGCCAAAACCCAAACGCAGCGTCCATCAGCAGGTTATTGCTGAGTAAGTGCCACTTGATAGCACTGTTAATGACTCCTTCCATCACTTTGATTATGATTGATAGGGCGGTAACTGAGCAGGTCAGATTTGTCCTGTTTCTTGTCTACTGGACAGACCTGCTGGGTAGATGCCAGTGTTCTGGAACAGCTATAGTGCCTTCAGCAGTTTCTTGATATCACGTGGAGTGAATCAAATTGACTAAAGACTGACACCTGTGATGCTGGGGACCTCTGGAGGAGACCCAGATAGATCAGCCACCTGGCACTTCTGGGTGAAGATTATTACGAATTCTTCAGCCTTATCTTTTGCACTGATGTGCAGGGCTCCTCCAACATTTAGGATGGCGATATTTGTGGAGCCTCCTCCTCCAGACACCAAGAGAATCCCATGAATGAGTAATGGATCATATAAATATGCATATCTGGCTCTCGCCCAGTGAGAGCGAGATCCAAATTACAACATATCACGAGGCTCCGCTAAATCTCGTTCGACGTTTCAAGCATCATGAATCTCACGAGAGGCTCCTTGCGAGATTCAATGGCCGTGTCCCGACACCAAGTCACGCGTGATGAGGCTATTGAAACACGCCAGGGTTTGGAAAGATTCGAGAGAATGGTTCTAGTGATGAAGAAGTTCAGTTACGTAAGTAGACTGGTTTCCTGGGAGGAGAGAAGATTGGGAGGAAATTTGGTCGAGATGTTAAAAGTCATGGGGGATCCAGATGGAAATGCTGGGAAGAAAACATTCCCATTAGTGGAAGGATCAAGAACCAGAGGGCACGGATTTAAGGTAATTGACAAAAGAAGCAACGGCAGCATGAGAAAAAACGTTTTCATAGTATTTACAATGCAGAAGGAGGCCATTCAGCCCATCGAGTCTGTACCAGCTCTTGGAAAGAGCACCCTACCCAAGCCCACATATCCACCCTATCCCCATAACCCAGTGACCCCACTCAACACTAAGGGTAATTTTGGACACCAAGGGCAATTTATCATGGCCAATCCACACATCTTTGGACTGTGGGAGGAAACCAGAGCACCTGAAGGAAGCCCACGCACACACGGGGAGAACATGCAGACTCCACACAGATAGTGACCCAAGCCGGGAATCGAACCTGGGACCCTGGAGCTGTGAAGCAATTGTGCTAACCACTATGCTACCGTGCTGCCCAGCAGTAAGTGCTTAGGATCTGGAATGCACTGCCTGAGAATGTGGTGGAGGCAGGGTCAATGGGACGTTCAAGAGGGAATGGGATAATTATCTGATAAGGAAAAATGTGCAGGACTACGGGGAGAAAGCAGGGGATTGGAACTAGGTGAATTGCTCCTTCAGAGAACCAGCACAGACACAAGGCACTGAAGGGGCCTCCTTACTCACTGTAACCAATGATTCTATTCAATATAACATGCCACGTTCTATGACATAACATTGACGTACACTCTAATGTACACTAGCTAGTCAAAAACCTTTTATAGCGGACCCTCCAGAGAGATAAGAAGACATTGAATTTCCTCAGCATCAGCTTTGCCCTGGTTTTCTTCATTTAAACTGGTAAATTGCATTATTCATTAGTAACTCTGGTGCAACTTGAGTGCAAAATATGTTGCTAAGCAACCCCATGGAAACATCTGTTCAACAACTGTTAAGGGATTCCGCAGAATCTCAAGAGTAGCAGAACGTTGTCCAAGGGTAAATTATAAGCAGCTGCCAATTGGTTTTACAAGCAATTTCCACCAAATCAGGCCTATAATTGCCCCTTCAAGTTCAGTGATCAAATACCTGGCGTTCAATCAGCGACCTGTGTACTGCTGTGGCCCAGACGTACAGCACTGACAATGCATGGCCTTGTCCTCCAGCACCATCATTCTGTGACTGAGCCCCAATAACTGGGGCTCCTAAAAATTTACCGTTTTGTACTCTGGGGCCTGACTTTATGCAGGAGGGACAGGGGAGTGGGGTGATACACATCTTTGCTGTCTGTGGCACAGTAAGGATATTTCTGAGTAGGACAAAATCATAAATATGACAGTTCTCTCAAAGGCAGAGCTCAAAATATATGGACATTATATATACAATATATGGTTAGGAGGATTGGCCATGATAAATTGCCCCTTAGTGCCCAAAGGCTGGGTGGGGACACAAGGCGAGAATGGGGTTGCGCCTAGGTCGGGAGCTCTTTTGAAGAGCCGGCGCAGACTAGATGGGCCAAATGGCCTCCTTCTACACTGTAGGGATTCTATGATGTGAAGGACCTAGACATCAACTCTTGCATCCGGAATTCACTAGCTGGTGAAAGAGGGAAATAATGATGCCTCCTGTGGACTGGGATGTGCCATCATGCCTTCTGCAGATCTCTGCTGGCTACAACAGCTTGACAATATGCTCTATTGTTGAAAACAGCTTGACAGCTTCATGTGCAGAGCCTGTGGAAAAACCTGCCTCTCGAGAATTGGCTCTCATAGCCATCAGCAAATGCAGACATTCCACCTGAATGGATTGAACATAGAACATAGAGCATACAGTGCTGGAATCAATCATCAAGGAAGAAATAGCGAGGCATCTGGATGAAAATTGTCCCATTGGGCAGACACAGCATGGGTTCATAAAGGGCAGGTCGTGCCTAACTAATTTAGTGGAATGTTTTGAGTGCATTACCAGTGCAGTAGATAACGGGGGGCCAATGGATGTGGTATATCTGGATTTCCAGAAAGCCTTTGACAAGGTGCCACACAAAAGATTGCTGCATAAGATAAAGATGCACGGCATTAAGGGTAAAGTAGTAGCATGGATAAAGGCTGGTTAATTAATAGAAAGCAAAGAGTGGGGATTAATGGGTGTTTCACTGGTTGACAATCAGTAGCTAGTGGTGTCCCTCAGGGATCCGTGTTGGGCCCACAATTTTTCACAATTTACATAGATGATTTAGAGTTGGGGACCAAGGGAAATGTGTCCAAGTTTTCAGACGACACTAAGATGAGTGGTAAAGCAAAAAGTGCAGAGGATACTGGAAGTCTGCAGAGGGGTTTGGATAGATTAAGTGAATGGGCTAGGGTCTGGCAGTTGGAATACAATGTTGACAAATGTGAGGTTTTCCATTTTGGTAGGAATAACTGCAAAAGGGATTATTATTTAAATGATAAAATATTAAAACATGCTGCAGTGCAGAGAGACCTGGGTGTGCTAGTGCACAAGTCACAAAGAGTTGGTTTGCAGGTGCAACAGGTGATTAAGAAGGCAAATGGAATTTTGTCCTTCATTGCTAGAGGGATGGAGTTTAAGACTAGGGAGGTTATGCTGCAATTGTATAAGGTGTTAGTGAGGCCACACCTGGAGTATTGCGTTCAGTTTTGGTCTCCTTACTTGAGAAAGGACGTACTGGCGCTGGAGGGTGTGCAGAGGAGATTCACTAGGTTAATCCCAGAGCTGAAGGGATTGGATTACGAGGAGAGGTTGAGTAGACTGGGACTGTACTCATTGGAATTTAGAAGGATGTGGGGGATCTTATAGAAACATATAAAATTATGAAAGGAATAGATAGGATAGATGTGGGCAGGTTGTTTCCACTGGCGGGTGAAAGCAGAACTGAAATCTTGGGCATAGCCTCAAAATAAGGGGAAGTAGATTTAGGACTGAGTTTACGAGGAACTTCTTCACTCAAAGGGTTGTGAATCTATGAAATTCCTTGCCCAGTGAAGCAGTTGAGGCTCCTTCATTAAATGTTTTTAAGATAAAGATAGATAGTTTTTTGAAGAATAAAGGGATTAAGGGATATGGTGTTCAGGCCGGAAAGTGGAGCTGAGTCCACAAAAGATCAGCCATGATCTCATTGAATGGCGGAGCAGGCTCGAGGGGCCAGATGGCCTATTCCTGCTCCTAGTTCTTATGTTCTTATGTAGAAGGATGCCATTCAGCCCATCAAGTCTGCACCGACCCACTTAAGCCTTCACTTCCTCACTGAACCCTCCTAACCTTTTTGGACACTAAGGGGCAATTTATCATGGCCAATCCACCTAACCTGCACGTCTTTGGACTGTGGGAGGAAACCGGAGCACCCGGAGGAAGCCCAGATATCACGGGGAGAACATGCAGACTCCACACAGACGGTGACCCAGCGGGGAATCAAACCTGGGACCGTGGAGCTGTGAGGCAACTGCGCTAGCCACTGTGCTACCGTGCTGCCCTAACTTGCTTGCTATGTGTGTCATCTCTCACAGATAAAATGTATTTGTCGCCACAGTCTGCTCTCCCCTTTGAGAGCTGACTGGTGGCAATTTAACCTGAGGGTCACCTCACCAAAGGCAAGGGGCAATGTTCCAAAGGTGGGGGTCTTCATGAATAACCTCAGCCAGTACGGGAATTGAACCTGCACTGTTGGCATTGCCCCACATCTCAAACCAGCCATCCAGCCTTCTGAGCCAATGGTCTCGCTACAAATGGGAGTGCCAGCGAGCGGAGCTCCCCACTGTACAAAACGCGGCTATGGTCGGCCTCGGCCACGCATTCCCCGTTCAGGCCCTTTATTCAATGCGAGTTGCGTTGAAAAGCGTGTTTCTCGGCACTGCGAGCACCGGGAAACATGCGACTAAACGCGTTCACTCAGGGACTTGGTTCCTTTTTGAGAGAATCGCGCCCAAGATTTCAATAACAGATGAGCTAAGGCAGAGTGGAGACAGGTGATATTACAGACGTGAAAATAAGAGGTTTTAACAAGTTTTATGCGCATTATGGTTCGCTGCTGCAATTCATAACAGAGTCAGAGGAATAATGCATACTGTGTCGGACAGAATGTCCACAGTCTTGCCCACCAGCAACATCACATACAAACACACAAAAATTATTTTTCCCAACTTTTTTAATAACCCATAATTTATGTCTGAATAGCAAATCAAAAGGAATTGATAGCCTCGGAATTCTGAATGTGTACATTGGAAAAACACCTGGTGCCAAATGACTACAATACAGTCATAAATCAAGAACTCAACAATTTGCCCATTGTGTGAGCGAGCGTTCCTGTGTGAGTGAGCGTTCCTGTGTGAGTGAGCGTTCCTGTGTGAGTGAGCGTTCCTGTGTGAGTGAGCGTTCCAGTGTGAGTGAGCGTTCCTGTGTGAGTGAGCGTTCCAGTGTGAGTGTGTGTGACTGGGTAAGTGAGCGTTCCTGTGTGAGACTGGGTGAGTGAGCATTCCTGTGTGAGTGAGCGTTCCTGTGTGAGTGAGCGTTCCTGTGTGAGTGAGCGTTCCTGTGTGAGTGAGCGTTCCTGTGTGAGTGAGCGTTTCTGTGTGAGTGTGTGTGACTGGGTGAGTGAGCGTTCCTGTGTGAGTGAGCGTTCCTGTGTGAGTGTGTGTGACTGGGTGAGTGAGCGTTCCTATGTGAGTGAGCGTTCCTGTGTGAGTGAGCGTTCCTGTGTGAGTGTGTGTGACTGGGTGAGTGAGCGTTCCTGTGTGAGTGAGCGTTCCTGTGTGAGTGAGCGTTCCTGTGTGAGTGTGTGTGACTGGGTAAGTGAGCGTTGCTGTGTGTGTGTGTGACTGGGTGAGTGTGTGTGACTGGGTGAGTGAGCGTTCCTGTGTGAGTGTGTGTGACTGGGTGAGTGAGCGTTCCTGTGTGAGTGTGTGTGACTGGGTGAGTGTGTGTGACTGGGTGAGTGAGCGTTCCTGTGTGAGTGTGTGTGACTGGGTGAGTGTGTGTGACTGGGTGAGTGAGCGTTCCTGTGTGAGTGTGTGTGACTGGGTGAGTGAGCGTTCCTGTGTGAGTGTGTGTGACTGGGTGAGTGAGCGTTCCTGTGTGAGTGAGCGTTCCTGTGTGAGACTGGGTGAGTGAGCGTTCCTGTGTGAGTGAGCGTTCCTGGGTGAGTGAGCGTTCCTGGGTGAGTGAGCGTTCCTGGGTGAGTGAGCGTTCCTGTGTGAGTGAGCGTTCCTGTGTGAGTGAGCGTTCCTGTGTGTGTGTGACTGGGTGAGCGAGCGTTCCTGTGTGAGTGAGCGTTCCTGTGTGAGTGAGCGTTCCTGTGTGAGTGAGCGTTCCTGTGTGTGTGTGACTGGGTGAGCGAGCGTTCCTGTGTGAGTGAGCGTTCCTGTGTGAGTGAACGTTCCTGTGTGAGTGAGCGTTCCAGTGTGAGTGTGTGTGACTGGGTAAGTGAGCGTCCTGTGTGAGACTGTGTGAGTGAGCGTTCCTGTGTGTGTGTGTGACTGGGTGAGTGAGCGTTCCTGTGTGAGTGAGCGTTCCTGTGTGAGTGAACGTTCCTGTGTGAGTGTGTGTGACTGTGTGTGTGTGTGACTGGGTGAGTGAGCGTTCCTGTGTGAGTGAGCGTTCCTGTGTGAGTGAGCGTTCCTGTGTGAGTGTGTGTGACTGGGTGAGTGAGCGTTCCTGTGTGAGTGTGCGTTCCTGTGTGAGTGTGTGTGACTGGGTGAGTGAGCGTTCCTGTGTGAGTGAGCGTTCCTGTGTGAGTGTGTGTGACTGGGTGAGTGAGCGTTCCTGTGTGAGTGAGCGTTCCAGTGTGAGTGTGTGTGACTGGGTGAGTGAGCGTTCCTGTGTGAGTGAGCGTTCCTGTGTGAGTGAGCGTTCCTGTGTGAGTGAGCGTTCCTGTGTGTGTGTGACTGGGTGAGCGAGCGTTCCTGTGTGAGTGAGCGTTCCTGTGTGAGTGAGCGTTCCTGTGTGAGTGAACGTTCCTGTGTGAGTGAGCGTTCC
>NW_024055949.1:0-20446 GCF_902713615.1 Scyliorhinus canicula | reverse complement strand
CTTTAACACACACACACACACTTTCTAACAGACACACACTCTCTAACACACACACACACACTGTCTAACACACACACTCTAACACACACACACTCTAACACACACACACTCTAACACACACATACTCTAACACACACACTATCTAACACACACACTGTCTAACACACACACTCTCTAACACACACACACTCTAACACACACACACTCTAACACACACACACTCTAACACACACACACTCTAACACACACACACACACTCTCTAACACACACACTCTCTAACACACACACACTCTAACACACACACTATCTAATACACACACTGTCTAACACACACACTCTCTAACACACACACACACACTTACTAACAGACACACACTGTCTAACACACACACTCTCTAACACACACACACTCTAACACACACACACACTCTAACACACACACACTCTAACACACACACACTCTAACACACACACTATCTAACACACACACTGTCTAACACACACACTGTCTAACACACACACTCTCTTACACACACACACTCTCTAACACACACACACTCTAACACACACACTCTAACACACACACTCTAACACACACACTCTGACACACACTCTAACACACACACTCTAAGACACACACTCTAATACACACACTCTAACACACACTCTAACACAAACACCCACCCACCCCATGCACACATTCACTAACATGCACACACTGTCACCTAAATACTACCACACACTGACACACACACCCACCCTATGCACACACTGAGACACACACTCTAACACACACACACACACATTCTAACACACACATACTCTAACACACACAAACCACACACATCCTCAAACATACACACGCACTAACACACACACACTCTCTAACACACACACACTCTCTAACACACACACACACACTGTCTAACACACACACTCTCTAACACACACACACTCTAACACACACACACTCTAACACACACACACTCTTTAACACACACAGACACACTCTCTAACACACACACACACTCTCTAACACACACACACACTCTCTAACACACACACACTCTAACACACACACACTCTAACACACACACTCTCTAACACACACACACACTTACTAACAGACACACACTGTCTAACACACACACTCTCTAACACACACACACTCTAACACACACACACACTCTAACACACACACTCTAACACACACACTATCTAACACACACACTGTCTAACACACACACTGTCTAACACACACACTCTCTTACACACACACACTCTCTAACACACACACACTCTAACACACACACTCTAACACACACACTCTAACACACACACTCTGACACACACACTCTAACACACACACTCTAAGACACACACTCTAATACACACACTCTAACACACACTCTAACACAAACACCCACCCACCCCATGCACACATTCACTAACATGCACACACTGTCACCTAAATACTACCACACACTGACACACACACCCACCCTATGCACACACTGAGACACACACTCTAACACACACACACACACATTCTAACACACACATACTCTAACACACACAAACCACACACATCCTCAAACATACACACGCACTAACACACACACACTCTCTAACACACACACACTCTCTAACACACACACACACACTGTCTAACACACACACTCTCTAACACACACACACTCTAACACACACACACTCTAACACACACACACTCTTTAACACACACAGACACACTCTCTAACACACACACACACTCTCTAACACACACACACACTCTCTAACACACACACACTCTAACACACACACACTCTAACACACACACACTCTAACACACACACACTCTAACACACACACACTCTAACACACACACACTGTAACACACACACACACACACACTCTTTCTAACACACACACACTCTCTAACACACAGACACTCTAACACACACACTCTCTAACACACACACTATCTAATACACACACTGTCTAACACACACACTCTCTAACACACACACACACACTTTCTAACAGACACACACTGTCTAACACACACACTCTCTAACACACACACACTCTAACACACACACACTCTAACACACACACACTCTAACATACACACACTCTAACACACACACACTCTAACACACACACTATCTAACACACACACTGTCTAACACACACACTCGCTAACACACACACACTCTAACACACACACACTCTAACACACACACTCTCTAACACACACTCTCTAACACACACACTCTCTAACACACACACACTCTAACACACACACTCTCTAACACACACATACACTCTCTAACATGCACACACACTCTTTAACACACACACACACACTTTCTAACAGACACACACTCTCTAACACACACACACACACTGTCTAACACACACACTCTCTAGCACACACACACTAACACACACACACTCTAACACACACACTCTAACACACACACTCTAACACACACACTCTAACACACACACTCTAACACACATACTCTAACACACACACTCTCTAACACACATACTCTAACACACACACTCTAACACAAACACACTCTATCACTCACACCCTCTAACACACACACTCTAACACACACAATCTAACACACACATACTCTAACACACACAAACCACACACATCCTCAAACATACACACGCACTAACACACACACACTCTCTAACACACACACACTCTTTAACACACACACACTCTAACACACACACACTCTTTAACACACACAGACACACTCTCTAACACACACACACACTCTCTAACACACACACACTCTCTAACACACACACACTCTAACACACACACACTCTAACACACACACTCTAACACACACACACTCTAACACACACACACTCTAACACACACACACACACACACTCTCTAACACACACACACTCTCTAACACACAGACACTCTAACACACACACTCTCTAACACACACACTATCTAATACACACACTGTCTAACACACACACTCTCTAACACACACACACACACTTTCTAACAGACACACACTGTCTAACACACACACTCTCTACACACACACACTCTAACACACACACACTCTAACACACACACACTCTAACACACACACACTCTAACACACACACTCTAACACACACACACTCTAACACACACACACTCTAACACACACACACTCTAACACACACACACTCTAACACACACACTCTAACACACACACTCTGACACACACTCTCTAACACACACACTCTAAGACACACACTCTAATACACACACTCTAACACACACACACTCTAACACACACACACTCTAACACACACACACTCTAACACACACACAAACTCACTACACACACTAACACACACACACACTAACACACACACTCTAACACACACACACTCTAACACACACACACTCTAACACACACACACTCTAACACACACACTCTAACACACACACTCTAACACACACACTCTGACACACACTCTAACACACACACTCTAAGACACACACTCTAATACACACACTCTAACACACACTCTAACACAAACACCCACCCACCCCATGCACACATTCACTAACATGCACACACTGTCACCTATATACTACCACACACTGACACACACACCCACCCTATGCACACACTGAGACACACACTCTAACACACACATTCTAACACACACATACTCTAACACACACAAACCACACACATCCTCAAACATACACACACACTAACACACACACACACTCTCTAACACACACACACTCTTTAACACACACAGACACACTCTCTAACACACAGACACACTCTCTAACACACACACACACTCTCTAACACACACACACTCTAACACACACACACTCTAACACACACACACTCTAACACACACACACTCTAACACACACACACACACTCTCTAACACACACACACTCTCTAACACACACACACTCTAACACACACACTATCTAATACACACACTGTCTAACACACACACTCTCTAACACACACACACACACTTTCTAACAGAGACACACTTTCTAACAGAGACACACTGTCTAACACACACACACTCTAACACACACACACTCTAACACACACACACTCTAACACACACACTATCTAACACACACACTGTCTAACACACACACTGTCTAACACACACACTCTCTAACACACACACTCTAACACACACACTCTCTAACACACACACTCTCTAACACACACACTCTCTAACACACACACTCTCTAACACACACACTCTCTAACACACACACTCTCTAACACACACACTCTCTAACACACACACTCTCTAACACACACATACACTCTATAACATGCACACACACGCTCTAACACACACACACACACACACTTTCTAACAGACACACACTCTCTAACACACACACACACACTGTCTAACACACACACTCTCTAACACACACACACTCTAACACACACACACTCTAACATACACACACTCTAACACACACACACTCTAACACACACACACTCTAACACACACACACTCTAACACACACTCTAACACACACACTCTAACACACACACTCTAACACACACACTCTAACACACACACTCTAACACACACTCTCTAACACACACACACACTCTAACACACACACTCTAACACAAACACACTCTAATACACACTCACTCTAACACACACACTCTAACACACACACTCTAACACACACACTCAAACACACACACACTCTAACACACACACACTGTAACACACACTCACTCTAACACACACACAAACTCACTACACACACAACGCACATCCACTAACGCACATCCACTAACGCACATCCACTAACAAAGACATACTAACACACACTCTCTAACACATACACACCAACACACACCAACACACACACCAACACACATACCAACACACACACCAACACACGTCTGTTGTGGGCTATCTTTTCCTATAAAGTATACATTTTGAGACGGGGAGTGGGTTCGGGCTGCCTGAAAGGCGATGCCATTTAATGGTTTCCTCTTCCCTCTCCCTACTTTACAATAAAAATTAGATGATGAAAAACACACACACACACTAACACACACTCTAACACACACACACACTCTAACACACACACACACACTCTAACACACACACACACTAACACACACACGCGCTAACACACACACACGCTAACACACACACACGCTAACACACACACACGCTAACACACACACACGCTAACACACTCTGACGCACACACACACTCTTACACACACACACTCTAACACCCACACACACACTAACACACACCCATGGAGACACAAACCCACTAACACACATAACCATTAACACACACACCCACTAACACATATATATGAATACACAATACTAACATACACACCCATTTACAGACATCCTCTAACACAGACCTACTAACACCCCCCACTAACACACGCATTAACACACACCTCCACTAACATACGCATTAACACACACCTCCACTAAAACACACACACTCTAGCACCCACACACACTCTAGCACCCACACACACTCTAGTACCCACACACACTCTAGCACCCACACACACTAACACACACCCATGGACACACAAACCCACTAACACACATAACCATTAACACACACACACCCACTAACACATATATATGAATACACGATACTAACAGACACACCCATTTACAGACATCTTCTAACACACGCATTAACACACACCTCCACTAACACACGCATTAGCACACACCTCCACTAACACACGCATTAACACACACCTCCACTAACACACGCATTAACACACACCTCCACTAACACACGCATTAACACACACCTCCACTAACACACGCATTAACACACACCTCCACTAACACACGCATTAACACACACCTCCACTAACACACGCATTAACACACACTCTAACACACACTCTAACACACACTCTAACACACACTCTAACACACACACTGTAACACACACACTCTAACACACACACTCTAACACACACACTCTAACACACACACCCACCCATCCTATGCACACATTCACTAACATGCACACACTGACACATATATACTAACACACACTGAGACACACACACACACACCCACCCTATGCACACATTCACTAACATGCACACACTGACACATATATACTAACACACAATCACTAACACTCCCCCACTGATACACACCACTAACGCGCACGCACACACTAACACAGACATGCTCTCACACAGAGGCCCAGTAACACACTCATTCGGTAAATCTAACATCCAACAAAGTAGTGGGGAATGGTAGAGTTGTGGTAATACTACCACAAAATTGCACTGAGGCCTAGACTAATGGCTTCATACCGCACCATGGAATTGATGGAATTTAAATTCAGTTATATCTGAATTAAAAATCTAGTTTCGGTAAGGGGGACCATGTTGATTGTCATTAAAACCCATCTGGTTCACTAATGTCCTTTAGGGAAGGAAATCTGCCGTCCTTACCCTGTCTGGCCTACATGTGACTCCAGACCCACAGCAATGTGGTTGGCTTTCAAATGTTCTCTGAAATTGCCCAACAAGACACTCACTTTCATCAACATTTCAAAACAAATGGAATGAAACCAGAAGGATGACCCAGCCTTGACCTCTGCTCCGGGAATGACAACAGCACGCCCAGCCCTGTTAACTCTGCAAAATCCTCCTTAGTAACACCCACAGACTAGCCAAGCAACAGCCTGACATAGTCATACTTACAGAATCATACCTTACAGCCAATGTCCCAGACACCACTATCACCATTCCTGGGTATGTCCTGTCTCACCGGCAGGACAGACCCAGCAGAGGTGGCGGCACAGTGGGATACAGTCCTGGAAATTCTCAGCATTGACGCTGTAATAATCCACGGGAGGCAGGAGTTCCGTCACCACACCAATATTTATTTACAATAACGATATTACAGGAGCAGCTACAAACAGTGCTGCTAGCAGTCCAGTCAACTTAAGACTGGCTCACAAAGCCTACACAGGTGATTATATGGGCCCCCTCGGTGAGCTATCATTGAGGGAACTCATACTCCAATTGGCCAACCAATAAAGCCAATTGGAGTTCATTACACCCCTCCCCCCCCCCCCCCCCCCCCCCCCCCCCCCCCAAGGTCCGAGGAATTCCTGCCAGCTGGCATTCCTATGAGCTTCTTCCTGCTCCTCATGTCTGGGTCTGTCACCTCTGTGTCGTCCGCCGGGTCGTTCTCCGAAGTGGGCTTATAGGTGCCCGTCTTTTCCTTGACGACCTCCTTGGAAGTTGTTCTTCCTCCTCCTTGGGGAGAGGTGTCGCGGCGGCCTCGTCGAACGTGTCCATCTCTGACTCTGACAACTGGATGACGGGGTCTTGGGAAATTGCTCGGGGCTGGGGTGTGGGTATCCTTTCCGTCTGGGCTATCCCAGCTTGAGGCGGTCCTGCTTCGTCTGCCTCCAGGTGTGGTTCCGCTGCCCTTATTTGGTCTAGGTGTTTCTTCAGCACCTTACCCCCTATCGAAACCTCATAGGATATGGGCCCTGTTTGGGACTCTACCATGCCTTTGACCCACGTTGGTCCATTGCCATAATTCTTGACCCAAACCGGTGCCCCCACCTGGAAATGTCTCTGCTGCCGACTATTATCATGCCCCCTGCGTTGGGCCTCCTGATGTTTCTCCACTTTCCCCGTTAAGTTTGGGAAAAGGAGACTCAGCCTCGTTCGCAGCCACCTTCCCATTAAGAGTTCAGCTGGCGGTATGCCCGTTGTGGAATGCGGTGTGGTCCTGTAATCAAACAGCCAGCGGGAGAGCTTTGTGTCCATTGACGCTGCCAGCTGCTTCTTGAGTCCCGCTTTAAGTGTCTGGACCGCTCTCTCTGCCAGGCCGTTGGTCGCTGGATGGTAAGGGGCCGTTTTGATGTGACGGACTCCGTTTTCCTTCAGGAATTTTCCAAATTCCCCACTTGTGAATGCCGTTCCGTTGTCCGACACCAATACCTCCGGAAGTCCATGTGTTGCAAACGAGGCCCTGAGCTTTTCAATTGTCGATGCTGTGCTTGCCGTGTTTACCCGGTGGACGTCCAACCATTTGGAGTGGGCGTCCACTATCACCAAAAACATTGAGCCCATGAAAGGGCCGGCGTGGTCAATATGCAGGCGGGTCCACGGTCTGCCTGGCCATTCCCACGGGTGCAATGGCGCCGCTGGTGGCACTCTTTGCCCCTGTTGGCACTCCTGGCACCGACGTACCAAGACTGCTATGTCTGTGTCCAAACGTGGCCACCAAACGTAGCTTCGAGCTAGCATCTTCATTTTAGACACCCCTGTCCGTGATGTAACTCGGTTAAGATTGCCTGACGGCTCTGAGCTGGGACGATTACCCGGGCTCCCCATAATAGGATGCCGTCTTCTACGGTTATTTGGTTCCTTCTGCTCCAGTATGGGTGCATCTGGGGCTCCACTGGTCTTTCCAGTTCCCCTGTTAGCAGTAAATGCTTCATCTTGGCTAAAACTGGGTCTTTTTGCATCCACAATCGAATATGTTGTGCGTCTACTGGTAGGGTGTCCAAAAAATTTAGAGTCATTACTGTCTCCTCTACTTTTGGTATTTTTACTATTGGAGGGGAAGTCTGCTCAAAGTAGCATGTGCTACTCGTGTTCCCGGTCTGTGCTCCAGAACGTATCTATATGCCGCCAGTAGCAACGCCCAGTGTTGGATTCTAGCTGATGCAATCTGGGGTATTGACTGGTCTTCTTTTAATAACCCTAATAATGGCTTATGGTCCGTCACTATGGTGAATTTCTGCCCGTACAGATACTGGTGAAATTTCTTTACTGCGAATATCACCACCAGTCCTTCCTTCTCGATTTGGGCGTACTTCCTCTCAGCCATCGCCAAGGTCCTTGAAGCATAGGCTATTGGCCGTTCTTCCCCATTCCTTCCTCTATGGGCTAAGACGGCTCCTACCCCGTAGGGGGATGCATCACAAGTGACCACCAACTCCTTCCTTGGGTCATAATGCTCTAGGACATTTTCGGATGACAGCTGTTCCTTAATGTCCCTAAATGCTTGGTTTTGGCGGGCGGACCATTTCCATTCTTGCCCCTTTTTTAGTAGCTGGTGGAGGGGTTCCGGGATGGACGCCCTATTTTCAATAAATTTTCCATAATAGGTTACCAACCCTAGAAATGATCGTAACTCCTGGACCGTGGTGGGAGCTGGGGGTTCTTTTATTGCCCTTACTCTGTCATCTAATGGGTGTAAGCCTGACTCGTCTACTTTATATCCCAGGTACGTCACTTGTGGGGCCAGAAAAACACATTTTTCCCTTTTTAGCCATACGCCTGCCTTTGCGAAACGCCTGAACACTTCCTCCAAGTTCCTTAAGTGTTCCCTGTTTGTCCTACCCGTGATTAAGACATCGTCCAAATAAATTGCCACCTGCGGTAGTCCCTGCAGAATATTTTCCATCGTACGCTGGAATATAGCGCAGGCTGATGACACTCCGAAAGGTAGCCTAGTATAACTAAAAAGGCCCTTCAGGGTGTTGATCGTAGCGAACTTCTGGGAGCCCTTGTCCAGTTTTAACTGCAGGTAGGCGTGGCTCATGTCCAGTTTCGTGAACAAAAGCCCACCTGCCTATTTGGCATATAGGTCGTCTATTTTCGGGATTGGGTATTTGTTCAGCAGTGCGTATTTGTTTACCGTCTGTTTGAAATCTCCACAGAGACGTATCGAGCCGTCTGGCTTCAAAATTGGTACCACCGGCGCTGCCCATTCCGAGAACTGTACTGGTCTGATAATGCCGCCGCGCCGTAACCTTTCTATTTCGTCATCTACTTTCTTCCTTAATGCAAAAGGTACCGGTCTGGCCTTACAAAATTTCTGAAGGGCTTCTGGGTCCACGTGAAAAGTTGCTTTGGCGCCTATTATTTCCCCCAAACCTTCCTGGAAGACCTCCGGGTATTTTTGGAGTACTCCACTCAACTGTCCGCTTCCACTCTGGAAAATTTTCATCCAATCTTATTATAGGTCTTTCAGCCAGTTCCGTCCAATTAAGCTCGGTCCGGAGCCCTCTACTATTGTCAACGGTAATTTGAGCAATTGTTTCTCATATTCCACGGGTACATAAGTCGTGCCTAGAACTTCCAGGGGTTCCCCCGTGTAGGTTTTAAGTTTCGTCGATGTTTTTGTTAGTGTTAGTGGCTGGAGTCCATCTTTGATTTTTGTAAATGCTGCCACTCCCATTACTGATACGGCCGCACCCGTGTCTATTTCCATTATTGTCAGCCGCCCGTTCACTTGTGGGGTAATCTTAATGGGTTCTGCTTTCTTCGTTGCAATATTATATAATTGTTCCCCTTCGGAGGAGGATGGGGCGTCTAGGTTGTGTACTTCTCTGCATCCCCACCTGCTATTCCTCTTTTGCCACCTCCTTCTAGGGTTTCTGTCGCTGTTACCCCACTCTGTCTTGAGCCAGAAACTGTCCTTCTCTGTTGGGGGATCCTCAGCCGGTACTTCCCTCTGTCTCCAGTTAGTCCTGGCAGACTTGGGGGCAGTTCTGAGGTTTTCCTTTTCCCTCTATTCCTCAGGCTTTTCCTGAGAGCGGCTATCTGGTAGCAGGACCCGTTGTGGTAGTCCCTCTCACACGTATCTACCTCCATTGGCGTGCCCTGTAGTTCCTGCGCCCCACTTGCTGCCTTTTCTAGGGACAGTGCGAGCTGTAACGCCTGCCTGCAGTCTAGCTCCGTTTCCGCCAACAGGCGTTTCTGTATTGTGAGGTTCTTTATACCACACACTAACCGGTCCCGAAGCATTTCATTGAGCGTCGGGCCGAACTCACATTTTTCCGCCAGCCTTCTCAGGTGGGTCAAGAAATTTGTGACTGCCTCCCTGTCTTCCTGCTTCGCTGTGTAGAATCTGTCCCTATGGAAAATGAGGGGTGGTTTTGGGTCATAGTGCTCTTTCACCAATTCCGTTAATTCTTGGAAAGTTTTCGTGTCCGGCGCATCGGGATAAGTCAGACTACGTATAATGGCGAAAGCTGAGGGTCCTGCATGCCGACAGCAGGATAAGCCGTCTCCTTTCGTCCGTCAGTATATCATTTGCCCGGAAGAAGTAACACATTCTCTCCACATACTGGGACCAGTCCTCAATAGCCGGGTCGATTGCCTCTAACCTCCCAAAAAACAGCATTTTTAAAATGGCAAGGCTTACCCTCCGAGTGCGGCAGCTGGTCTCCGCAAAATTCTTAGTTTACCTCGTCGCCACTGTAGTAATCCACGGGAGGCAGGAGTTCCATCACCACACCAATATTTATTTACAATAACGATATTACAGGAGCAGCTACAAACAGTGCTGCTAGCAGTCCAGTCAACTTAAGACTGGCTCACAAAGCCTACATAGGTGCTTATATGGGCCCCTCAATGAGCTATCATTGAGGGAGTTCATACTCCAATTGGCCAACCAATAAAGCCAATTGGAGTTCATTACAGACGCTGAACAACATGAAGTCTCATGGCAACAGATCGAACGTGGGCAAAAAAACCTCCTGCTGATTATTAAATATCACCATATAAAATGCCTTTGGATTCTCCGTAATCCTGTTTGCCAAGGACTTTTCATGACCCCTTTTAGCCCTCCTAACTCCTTGCTTAAGTTCCTTGCTATTTAACTTCTAGTTTTCAAGGGTTTCACCTGCTCTCAGCCTTCTAGATCTTACAAATGCTTCCTTTTTTTTCAAGACTTGGCACTCAATATCCCTCATTATCCAAGGTTCCCGAAACATGCCATACTTATCCTTCACCCTCACAGGAACCTGCCGGTCCTGAATTCTAATCAACTGATGCTTGAAAGCCTCGCACATACCACATGTTGATTTGCCGCGGAACATCTGCCCCCAATCTAAATTCTCCAGTTCCTACCTAATATGTTTGTAAATAGCTTTCCCCCAATTTAGCACCTTTCTCCGAGGATTACCCTTATCTTTATCCACAGGTACCTTAAAACTTACTGAATTATGGTCACTGTTCCCAAAATGCTTCCCTACTGAAATACCGACCACTTGGCCAAGCCCATTCCCGAATTCCAGGTCCAGTACAGCCCCTTCCCTAGTTGGACTATCTACATACTGTTTCAAGAAGCCATCCTGGATGCTTCTTGCAAACTCTGCCCCGTCCAAGCCCCTAGCACTAAGTGAGTCCCAGTCAATATTGGGGAAGTTAAAATCACCCACCTCAACAACCCTGGTGCTTTTACTCTTTTCCAAAATCTGCCTACATATCTGCTCCTCTGTCTCCCGTAGTCAGCCCCCAACATTGTGAATGCAATGGTTTGGGGAATAGACTGAAGCACATCAAAACAATATGTGAGATAGGCTAGAATCTAACAGTGTTGTGAAGGGAATGGTATCCTTTCACTGCAATAAAACGGGACATACAAGAGCTAATTCCTGGACAATAAATGGGAGACAAAGTGCAGGAGTAAGAATGCTAAAAGAATCCTCCGAAAAACAATTTCCCATCGTGACTGCACCGTCTCTCCAAACAAGCATCATGACTCAGTGCCATTCTCCTGCCTTTTCCCCGTACCCCTGCACATTGTTTCTATTCAAATAACCATCCAATGCTCTCCGGAGTGCCTCGATTGAACTTGCCCCCACCACACCTCCAGGCCGTACATTCCAGATCCCAATCCCTCGCTGGGTGAAAATGATTTTCCTCGCATTACATTTGCTTCTTTTGTAAATTACTTTAAATCTGTGCCTCTCGTTCTCGATCCTTTTACCAGCGGGACAGTTTCTCCCCGTCCACTCTGCCCAGCCCCCTAGTGATTTTGAACATCTCTTTTAAATCTCCTCTCAGCCTTCTTCTCTCCAAGGAGAACGGTCCCAACCTCTCCAATCTATCCTCAGAACTGAAGTTTCTCATCCCTGGAACCATTCTTGTAAACCTCTTCCCCACTCTCCACAATATGTTCACATCTTTCCCACGGTGTGGTGCCCAGAACTGTGCCCAATATTCCAGCTGAGATCTAACTAATGTTTTGTATAAGTTCAGCATAACCTCCTTACTCTTTTGCTCTATGACCCTATTAATAAAGCCCAGAACACTTTCTGCTTTATGCTCTCTCTCCACCTCTCCACCTGTCCTGCGACCTTCAATGATCTATGCACAAAAACACCCATCATCAAAAACACCCATGTTTCTCTGCTCCTGCACCCTTTAAGAATTTTACCCCATTTATATTGTGTCTCCCCTGTTTTCTTCCTACCAAATGCGTCACCTCACCCTTCTCCACAATAAAGTTAATCTGCCTCCTATCTGTCCACTCCACCAACTTAACCATGTACTTCTGAAGTTCTACACTGTCCACTTCATTGTTTTCATGCCTCCAAGTTTTAAATTGTCCCCTTAACACCCATATCTAGATCATCAATATGTAATATGGAAAGAAACTAATATTTTGAGAGATACTGGGGCAAATCAACCACTGATGGTGGCTGATGATGCAATTTATGTTTCTGACAGTTTCATGATGAAAAAAGGTGTTAACAGGAGATATTCACAGAATTTATAAACCTGTTCCTTTCTGTAAAGTCAGTTTACAAAGTGACTTATGAACAGAATTGTTACGGTGGGAATTCGTCCCACTGACCAAAAGGGATGCGTTTATTCTGCACACTGTTTTGGATCATGGAGACAGTAACACAGTGATGACCAAGCTGTATGAAAGGTCTAACAAGCTTGGGAAAATATTGGAAAATGAGAGGAAGCAGCTACTTGGGTAAAATTGTGCAAGGAATGAAAATGAAGGTTCCATTTCTGAAATGTCAACAGGGAGAATATGAATGTGCAGAAGACTGCGGAACATCTCCTGATTAAACTAGAAAATGATTTGAGAAAAGAGAGAAGTCCCTGGATGCAAGTTCCTTTATCTGATGATGATCAAAACAATGAAAAGAGAGAATGAGGAAAATAATTTTCCAGCTGGTTGTCAATCAAACCCCTGGTTTGCATTGCAAATGTAAAGTACCTATTGAAGGATTGAAGGCACGTTTCCATTAACAGAGGAGGCGAGTGAGAAACCTCTCATCTTCTTCCATAATAAAGTTGATAACCTTAGACAAAATTAGTTTTATCACATAAAAGTAGATCCATACCAACTATATTTGCAAAGAGGAAGACCACCAGTGCAATAGTTTTAATTCAAACTAGCAAGGTTGAAACTGTAGTAGAAATAGAGATATAAGCTGGTCAAGATAGTGCAAAAGAAAATGTTAATGTATCTTCACTACCTCTGGTTGATCATGAAAAAACTACAGCCAAATTGATGGTGTTCTATCCAGAGTTCAAACAAAGGGTGCAGGGAAAATGCCAAATCTGAGTTATGCTAACATTGTGAGATTTAAATTCTGCGAATGTACCTTGTGCATTTAATGATTTTTAATTTGGTTAAACATTTTAAATAATAAATTTAAAGTGCCCAATTCTGTATTGCCAATTAAGGAGCAATTTAGTGTGGCAAATCCACCTACCCTGCACACCTTTGGGTTGTGTGGGTGAGAACCACGCAGACACGGGGAGAATGTGCAAACTCCACACGGACAGTGACCCAAGGCCGGGATCGAACCCGGGTCCTCAGTGCCGTGAGGCAGCAGTGCTAACCACTGCGCAACCGTGCTGCCCTTGTTTTGGTAAAAGATTTGTAATTTGTATAATATATGTGTCGTTGTTAAACAATTTGAACATATTGTCTGTCTAGTGTGAAGTAAGATATTTGTCATAAGTTTATGATGTTAAGTTATTGTAAATAAAGTATCAAGCTATTGTAAAAAAGACGTCACAGGAGTGAAACTTTCTTTCTTCCGAGGCAAAGGGTCTGATAAAACTCAGATACTTACCTTAATTTTAAATCACTAGGCCGCAGTTGGTGTCTTTTACAGACATGGGACACTCTAGTTGTCTCCAGGTTCACTGACTAGGTGGGACAGGCTGATGACGCAAACATCCTATCCCATCGCCCCCTACCTCATCCCCAATGGACCACAGCCTCCGAAGACCACATTCCCTGCACCTCCCCCCCAAATCCCTCTGTGATTCCGTGATTCCAACCTACCTCACTACAGGGTGCCTAGGTTGGCAGTTACTGTGGGTCTGGACCACAGGATGGGTGATGTGGACAACCTGCTCTGCAATGAGCTCTGCATCGTTTGCCAACATCTGACTCCTGCCCACAGGAACACTTTTCAACATCCAGCTGGGAGATCCCTGCCTACGAGCTGGCCATTCCATCAAATGGTCCCACTGAAGCAATGGGCCGGTGGGAGTGGGGATGGTCTGTGGGGGTGGGAGGGGTGGGAGGGGGGTAGTGGGGTTCGGGGTTGACGGGCGGGGTGCCAGGGCAATGTGTGGTGTCCGTCCTAGGGCCCTTGACCTGTACCAACCTCCAATGTCTGCCCATCTCCATACCCCTTGTCGTCGGCAACCCCCCCCCCCATTGCCACCTCTGCAGCCAGCCCAGCCCAGCCCAGCCCAGCCCAGTCCAGCCCAGCCCAGCCGAGCCCAGCCCAGTCCAGCCCAGCCCAGCCCAGCCCAGCCCAGCCCAGTCCAGCCCAGCCCAGCCCAGCCCAGTCCAGCCCATCCCAGCCCAGCCCAGTCCAGCCCAATCCAACCCAGCTCAGCCCATCCAGTCCAATCCAGCCCAGCCCAGCCCAGTCCAGCCCAGTCCAGCCCAGTTCAGCCCAGCCCAGTCCAGCCCAGCCCAGCCCAGCCCAGCCCAGCCCAGTCCAGCCCAGTTCAGCCCAGCCCAGTCCAGTCCAGCCCAGTCCAGCCAAGTCCAATCCAGCCCAGCCCAATTCAGCCCAGCCCAGCCCAGCCCAGCCCAGCCCAGTCCAGCCCAGCCCAGCCCAGCCCAGCCCAGCCCAGCCCAATTCAGCCCAGCCCAGCCCAGCCCAGCCCAGCCCAGCCCAGTCCAGCCCAGCCCAGCCCAGCCCAGCCCAGCCCAGTCCAGCGCAGTCTAGCCCAGCCCAGTCCAGTCCAGCCCACTCCAGCCCAGTCCAGCCCAGCCCAGCCCAGCTCAGTCCAGCCCAGCCCAGCCCAGTCCAGCCCAGCCCAGCCCAGTCCAGCCCAGCCCAGCCCAGTCCAGCCCAGTCCAGCCCAGCCCAGCCCAGCTCAGTCCAGCCCAGCCCAGCCCAGCCCAACCCAGTCCAGCCCAGTCCAGCCCAGCTCAGCCCAGCCCAGCCCAGTCCAGCCCAGCCAAGTCCAGCCCAGTCCAGCCCAGCCTAGTCCAGCCCAGCCCAGCCCAGCCCAGTCCAGTCCAGCCCAGCCCAGTCCAGCCCAGCCCAGCCCAGCCCAGTCCAGCCTATCCCAGCCCAGTCCAGCCCAGCCCAGACCAGCCCAGCCCAGTCCAGTCCAACCCAGCCCAGCCCAGCCCAGCCCAGCCCAGCCTAGCCCAGTCCAGCCTAGCCCAGCCTAGTCCAGCCCAGCCCAGCCCAGCCCAGCCCAGCCTAGTCCAGCCCAGCCCAGCCCAGCCCAGCCCAGCCCAGTCCAGCCCAGTCCAGCCCAGCCCAGTCCAGCCCAGCCCAGCCCAGTCCAGCCCAGCCCAGCCCAGCCCAGCCCAGTCCAACCCAGCCCAGCCCAGCCCAGCCCAGCCCAGCCCAGCCCAGCCTAGCCCAGTCCAGCCTAGCCCAGCCTAGTCCAGCCCAGCCCAGCCCAGCCCAGCCCAGCCCAGCCCAGCCCAGCCCAGTTCAGCCCAGCCCAGTCCAGCCCAGCCCAGTTCAGCCCAGCCCAGTCCAGCCCAGCCCAGCCCAGTCCAGCCCAGTCCAGCCCAGCCCAGCCCAGCACAGTCCAGCCCAGCCCAGCCCAGCCCAGTCCAGCCCAGCCCAGCCCAGCCCAGCCCAGCCCAGTCCAGCCCAGCCCAGCCCAGCCCAGCCCAGCCCAGCCCAGCCCAGCCCAGCCCAGCCCAGCCCAGTCCAGCCCAGCCCAGTCCAGCCCAGCCCAGCCCAGTCCAGCCCTGCTCAGTCCAGCCCAGTTCAGCCCAGCCCAGTCCAGCCCAGCCCAGTCCAGCCCAGCCCAGTCCAGTCCAGCCCAGCCCCGCTCTCACACTCTTCTGAAAGAGCACTGAGGCAGATTGGAACTTCTGTTCACAGGTGTTTATTTTGTAAATACGGATGAACATCTCTGTGACTGTTTGTGCACTACCCCTAACGCTATCCTGTGTGCTGCACCCATGCCAACTTAATTGGTGTCTATCTTTCTAGCCTTCTCTGCCCAAGTGCCAGGTCTAGGTAGATCCCCAGGAAGTACGTCAGGACTGGAGGCGGCCTGCTGTGGTCTCCGCTCTGTCACCTGGGTCTTCTTTAGCAGCCGGCCTCTGGAATGACCAGGCCAGGATAGGCCCAGCAATCACTCGGGTGTCCCAGGTGGCATGGTGTTTGGGCCGGGGATGTGGTCAGATCAAACTCCTGGGGCTCACCTGCCACCTGGCGCTGGAGGGAGGTCTGGGCCACCTCCCTCCGGGACTGGCACGGGCCAGCCAGGGCAATGCTGTCGCGCCCGCAGTCATGACCCGCTGTGACTGGGCCAAGCCCTGGAGCGCCGCTGCAATGTCTAGGTGTCACTGGGACATGGCTCCTGTGATCCAATTCACCCAACAGCTCATCTTTCGGGACTGCGGGAGGAAACCGGAGCACCCGGAGGAAACCCACGCAGACACGGGGAGAACGTGCGGACTCCGCACAGACAGTGACCCAAGCCGGGAATCAAACCTGGGTCTCTGGCTCTGTGAAGCAACAGTGATAACCACTGTGCTAGCGTGCCGCCATGGGGGCTTCCTACCTCCACCGGACGGGCCACTGCACATGTCTCGTCCGTACTAGATAGTGCCCCAGGAGACTCTTCACTAACATGCCCAACCGAGGGGATTGTCTCTGGGATGGTGGAAGGTGTTGGTGATTTCATAGAATTTCCTCATCATAGGATGGGTGTGCTGCAGGGTGGGTGTTGCCCCCGGGCTGGTGCTCCGGGGTGTCTCGGGCTGGCGTTTGGGGGCTCGGTCGCTCTCCATTGCTGACTCCTCGCTGGAATCCACTTGGGGTCGGGGTTGGGGTCGGGAGGGACAC
This sequence comes from Scyliorhinus canicula, assembly GCF_902713615.1. Taxonomy (NCBI): domain Eukaryota; kingdom Metazoa; phylum Chordata; class Chondrichthyes; order Carcharhiniformes; family Scyliorhinidae; genus Scyliorhinus; species Scyliorhinus canicula. The sequence continues at coordinate 2,287 of NW_024055949.1, read as the reverse complement.
CAGAAGGAAACGCCTCTACGGCAGGTGATCCTACAAGACACAAGACATGACGCATGATTGGATTGCGGGTCGGGGGGTGGATGGTAGTGAGGAGGTGGTGTCGTTACAGTGAGAAAGTGGTGAGGGGAGGGAGTGGTGAGGGAATGGTAAGGGAGTGGTGTGGGAGTGGTGAAGGAGTGGTGAGGGAGTGGTGACGGAGTGGTGAGGGAGTGGTGAGGGAGTGGTGAGGGAGTGGTGTGGGAGTGGTGAGGGGGTGTGAAAGTGGTGAGGGAGTGGTGTGGGAGTGATGAGGGGGTAGTGAGGGGTGAGGGAGTGGTGAGGGAGTGGTGAGGGAAAGGTGAGGGAGTGGTGAGGGAGTGATGAGGGGGTAGTGAGGGGTGAGGGAGTGGTGAGGGGTTGAGGGAGTGGTGAGGGAGTGGTGAGGGGGTGAGGGAGTGGTGAGGGGGTTAGGGAGTGGTGAGGGAGTAGTGAGGGGGTGAGGGAGTGGTGAGGGGGTGAGGGAGTGGTGAGGGTGTGAGGGAGTGGTGAGGGGATGAGGGAGTGGTGAGTGAGTGGTGAGGGGGTGAGGGAGTGGTGAGGGGGTGAGGGGGTGGTGAGGGAGTAGTGAGTGGGTGAGGGAATGGTGAGGGGGTGAGGGAATGGTGAGGGGGTGAGGGAGTGGTGAGGGAGTAGTGAGGGGGTGAGGGAGTGGTGTGGGAGTGGTGAGGGAGTGGTGAGGGGGTGAGGGAGTGGTGAGGGGGTGAGGGAGTGGTGAGGGGGTGAGGGAGTGGTGAGGGAGAGGTGAGGGTGTGTGTGAGTGGTGTGTGGGGTAGGGAGGGGCTGTTGAGGGGGTGGTGAGGGAGTGAGGGTTTGGTGAGGGAGTGGTGTGTGAGTGGTGTGTGGGGTAGGGAGGGGCTGTTGAGGGGGTGGTGAGGGAGTGAGGGAGTGGTGAGGGGGTGAGGGAGTGGTGAGGGAGTGGTGTGTGAGTGATGAGGGGGTGGTGAGGGAATGGTGAGGGAGTGGTGAGGGAGTGGTGTGGGAGTGGTGAGTGGGGTAGGGAGGTGTTGGTGAGGGGTGGTGAGGGAGTAAGTGAGTGGTATGGGGTGGTGTGGGTGCGGTGTGTGGGGTAGGGAGGGGTTGGTGAGGGAGTGGTGAGGGGGTGAGGGAGTGGTGAGTGGGTGAGTGAATGGTGACAGAGTGGTGTGGGAGTGGTGAGGGAGTGGTGAGGGAGTGGTGTGGGAGTGGTGAGGGGGTGAGAGAGTGGTGTGGGAGTGGTGTGGGAGTGGTGAGGTAGTGGTGAGGGAGTGGTGAGGGAGTGGTGAGGGAGTGATGAGGGGGTAGTGAGGGTGAGGGAGTGGTGAGGGGGTGAGGGAATGGTGAGGGAGTGGTGAGGGGGTGAGGGAGTGGTGAGGGGTGAGGGAGTGGTGAGGGAGTAGTGAGGGGTGAGGGTGTGGTGAGGTGGTGAGGGAGTGGTGAGGGTGTGAGGGAGGGGTGAGGGGATGAGGACAAGTGGTGAGAGTGCCGTGATGAGGGGGTGAGGGAGTGGTGATGGCAGCAGGTCAGTGAGTGGGTTGGATGGGAGTGGTGAGGGGGTCGGTGAGGGAGTGGTGAGGGGGTGAGGGAGTGGTGAGGAGTAGTGAGGGGGTGAGGGGAGTGGTGTGGGTGTGGTGAGGGGTGAGGGAGTGGTGAGGGGGGGAGTATGGTTGAGGGTTTGTGGTGAGGGGTAGAGAGAGTCGTGAGGGGGTGAGGGATGCATGGTTGGGAGAGGAGGGTTGAGGAGGGTGAGGGAGGTGGAGGGAGTGGTGAGGGTGTGAGAGAGTGGTGAGGGAGTGGTCTAGGAGTGGTGAGGGAGTGGTGAGGGAGTGGTGAGGGAGTCGTGAGGGGGGTGAGGGAGTGGTGAGGGGGAGAGGGAGTGGTGAGGGAGAGGTGAGGGGTGAGGGAGTGGTGAGGGGTGAGGGCGTGGTGAGGGTGTGAGTGAGTGGTGAGGGTGTGGTGAGGGGGAGAGGGAGTCATGAGGGGGTGAGGGAGTGGTGAGGGAGAGGTGAGGGTTGAGGGAGTGGTGTGGGAGTGGTGAGGGAGTGGTGAGGGTGTGAGAGAGTGGTGAGGGAGTGGTTACGGGGTGTGAGGGAGTGGTGAGGGGGAGAGGGGAGTGGTGAGGGAGAGGTGAGGGGTGAGGGAGTGGTGAGGGAGTGGTGAGGGAGTGGTGAGGGTGTCGTGAGGGGGTGAGTGAGAGGTGAGGGGGTGAGGGAGTGGTGAGGGGGTGGTGAGGGGGTGTGGGGGTGGTGAGGGGTTGAGGGAGTGGTGAGGG
>NW_024055948.1:0-30729 GCF_902713615.1 Scyliorhinus canicula | reverse complement strand
GGGAGGGTCACACTGTCAGCACAGGGCTGGAGGAGTGCCGCACTTTCCAAAGTTCCATTTTACAGTGGAAAATTCAAATCGTAGCTCTGTCTTGCATTTAACATGCAAGTAAACAACCCTGAGCCACTAAATAAAAACGAATTGTGGGGTTCTCAACTTGTGGTCGATAAACCAGCAGGGCTTGTTTAGCACAGGGCTAAAGAGCTGGCTTTGAAAGCGGACCAAGGCAGGCCAAGCAGCACGGGTTCAATTCCAGTACCAGCCTCCCCGGACAGGTGCTGGAATGTGGTGACTAGGGGCTTTTCACAGTAACTTCATTTGAAGCCTACTTGTGACAATAAGCGATTTCATTTCACTTATTCATCAACTAACAGAGAATCAGTTCGTTCTGAGAGAGGCTAACTGGACCAGCATGCTCGCTGTTCGAATGATCTCCCAAGAGATCCTACAGCCCGACACTGCTTTCCTTTTCATACATTTGACCAATTCTTTTTGAAAGTTACCAATGAATCCACTCCCGCTGCCCTTTCCGACAGGACATCTCAGGCCACAGCGGCTTGCTGCATAAATATAGTTTCACTTCATTCCTCCCCCATGGAGTTGCGGCCATTATCTTAAAGCGGAACTGAAACAGATTACCTGCTCATGGTCACATTGCTATTTGAGTGGTCGCTGTGTAAACTGGCCTCCACCCTGCTTACATTATAACAGCAACTTCACTTCAAAGCTGCTTCATCAGTTGTACAGCACAGTGGGACATCCAGAGGTCATGACCTGTGCTGCAGAAATACAAGACTTTCTTTTTACTGCCTTTCCGGTGACAAGAAGGTGATGTTAATGTTTGGCCTCCCTGGTTCGGACTGATTTTCGTGCCTGTTGCGGGATTTGCAGAGACAGACTAATTGTTGGTGAAATTAGTGTCTGAACACTTAATGCATTGAAATTATGTTCACACAGAGGAACGTCAGGTAAACCCATTAATCTTTTTTGCTGCTAATATCAGCAACAGTAATTTCTACACTTTAGCCGCAAGGATCAATCGATGATATTCCACACGCAGGCAGCCTGGGGCATCACTGCAGATAAACAGGCAGGCAGCAAAGAACGGACGGGAAAGATCGATGAGGGGATGGAGCGCTCAAGGGCAAAGTGATGCTGATGCAAGAGAAAATTAAGTGATAATGAAACAAGTGTAGAAACAAAAGATGGGTCCAGGGAAGATGTGAATGGTGACTGCAAACCGGCAAAAGGTGGTGGGGCAGATGGAAAATCTGGCAAGCACAGTGGCCCAATAATCTGGTGGAAGATGGAGTCCAGCCCTGCAGGCCAACTCATCAGATCTGCACCCACAGGTACATTCCCAGCAACAGCCCACACCTCCTCCACTTCCACCAGAGGTGGTGCTCAGGGTGGACATTGCAAGAACCGCTTACTGTTCTTACATCACAGTACAGGACAGTACGGTGGCACAGTGGTTAGCACTGCTGCCTCATAGCTCTAGGGATCCGGCTTCAATTTCGGCCTTGGGTGTGTGCGTTGGTTTCCTCCGGGTGCTCCGGTTTTCTGCCACAGTCCAAAGGTGTGCAGGTTAGGTGGATTGGCCATGCTCAATTTCCCCTAGGTGCAGTTATGAGGGTACGGGGATACGGCAGGGGAGTGGGCTTCGGTAGGGGGCTCTTTCAGAGAGTTGGTGCAGACTCAGTGGGCAAAATAGCCTTTTACTGCACTGTAGGGATTTTGTGGATCTTGTACAACCATCTGAACAAGGAGATGCAGCTGTGCGTTTAAGATCTCACCCTAAGACATTCTGACAATAGGGCAGTTCCTTGGTGCTATAATTTGGTGTGGCAGTCCAGATCAGTGTTTTTCAAACTTTTTTCCCCAAGACTCACTTTTATCAACCAGCCAACCTTCAGGCCCCATGCTGGTCGACCTTCACAACATAGTATTTCCACTTACCTTTATGCAACAGATGAGTCTGCTTGGTCCTCGCCATCTCACTCCAATCAGGTTCACGGGAGGAGAGGGCAATGAGCATATCAGGGAAAGACTTCAGCCAGTTCCTTTGTGCCGTCTTCGTCTTTATGAGGACAGAAATTCCAACCTCACACAAGTAGGTCATCGTGAGGGAAATAGCAACAAAATGCTTGTTTTACTCAGCAGTGGATACTCCTAGGCGACGCTACCTCAGAATGCTGACAGCCTCATTGACTTGTCAGGTATTTTTAATATGCTGTCACAGGCTCAGAAGCTCAGTCTCTTCACTTGGAGTCAGCTGCAAATTAATAATTGACTCTGGGGTCTCAAACTCAAAAGGACTTTTCACCCACTTCTTCTTTTTCAAAATCTGGAACTTCTCCTCCAGTAATCAACGCACCCAGATGCAACTAAATAATGTTTGCCAGTCTATTGACAGTTCTCTCAGTAACACTGCTTTCTTTGATGTGTCATAGCAGTGAGGGGAACATGTGGTAGTTTTGGCTTTGTACTTGCACTTGCCAAACTTTCAGTGACTTTTGGAAAGCATCTATTTCTTCACAGTGCCAAAAGCAATCATCATCCTTCCCTTGCAATTTGAGGTTCAGTTCATTTAGAATGGAAAAGATGTCTGCAAGGTAAGACATAATAGCATCCAACTCTCATTTGCCAGTACTTCCCTGTATATAACACACATGGGCTTTGCATCCTGATTTGCATTGCCACAATTACAAAGTCATACCTCAAGAAATCATCTTTAGACTGCTTTGGTCCCGATTTCAGTTTCTTCGTAGGCTGTTCACCAGTGGCCCTGGGGCTTTGTATACAGCTCACACTGCCACGGCTTGTCCTGTTGTGAGCTCTCCTGAGCAGATTTAGTTGTGAGATCCTGGCCTATTTGTGTCCCTGGCCTTTTCTTCCTTATAACAAAATGATTCACCTGTTGCTTGCATATTGGCAGCTCCAAAACTAGTCATTTAAATACTGTGGCCACAACAGCAAGTCAGAGGCTAACCTTCCTGCAGAGAGTAACTCACTTCCTGACCCCAAAAGCCTGCCCACCATCTACAGGCTCAAGTCAGGAGTATAATGGAAAACTCCTTCCTGGATGAGTGCAGTTCCAACAATACTCAAGAAGCTCGACATCATCCAGGACAAAGCAGCCCACTTGATTGGCAGCCCTTCCACAAACATTCACCCCTCCACCACCCGTAACAGCTGTGTGTACCATCTGCAAGATGGACTGTCGGAATTCACCAAGGTCCCTTAGACATCACCATCCAAACCCATGACCACTACTATCTAGAAGGACAAGAGCAGCAGATACATGGGAACCCCACCACTTGGAGTTTCCCTGTTAGGCACAGGGCTAAATCGCTGGCTTTGAAAGCAGGCCAGCAGCACGATTCGATTCCCGTAACAGCCTCCCCAAACAGGCGCCGGAATGTGGCGACTAGGGGCTTTTCACAGTAACTTCATTGAAGCCTATTTGTGACAATAAGCGATTTTCATTTCAAGTCACCCACCACCCTGACTTGGAAAGATAGCGCCGTTCTTTCACTGTCACTGGGTCAAATCCCAGAATTCCCTAACAGCACTGTGGGTGTACCTACAACTCATGGACTGAAGCGGTTCAAGAAGGCCATCAATTGCTGTCCTGCAGTGATCACATCAGAGAATTACTGTATACATAGCCAAAACTTTCCCAGGTCTAGCAGATTATCGATCCAGTGTGAAGGGCCACACTTCCCCCACACCCCAACCCAAACTCTCTCTCTCCCTGCTAAGTCTCCCCTACTTGCAACCACACCCCTTATTCCCCCTCTCTTCTTCCCTCTCCTCCTTTTCCCCCTACCCTTCCCCCTCCAGTCCCTCCTCCCTCCCGCTCCTCCACCCCCGCTCCCCCCATCAGGGGAACTGTGACAAATTCCAAGGCAATATGAACAAACCAGCTGAATGGGAAATGAATTAGCAAACGAATTTCAAATCAGTGTGAGGTGCAATGTTTTGGCAACAGTATCATTTGAATATGATAAGCATTTGCACGCTGGCATGTTAATGGATTTTCAAGCTTGATTTTACATTTCTCATGATTCATGTTAAATATTTCAGAAACAAAAATTGATTCATGACCAACTCAGCTTCTAGTTTTAAAAGATAAAACACTGTCAGGTTGAACGCTCTGCATTGAAGTTCTGCAATGACTTGTAAACCTGGGAAACAGCCATTGCATTCCAGACCATCAATGTATTGGAACATCAGTAAAGTCCGAGGGTTTTTGTGACTCCCTATTTAATCAAGCTGAGGCCCCTTGAGTTGGCAGCTTCATTGGATGATCTCCTTTTACCGGGCCAGTTAGAAACTGAAATCATGATGGGAGCAGGCCCGTGGGAAAAGCCTTGGGGAAATCGGAGGCCTGGCTCGAGAGTTCAGAGGCCTGGACCTTAGGGACATCAGAGGCCTTCCGCCGGGCCTCAGTGGCCCACCACAAGAGCAAGCCTGTGGAAGGAGCCTTGCGGAAGCTGGATTGTTGGATCAAGACCTGACGAAGGAGCTCGGAGGCCCAACGCAGGGAACAGGCCTGTGGAAAAAGTCTTGGAGAAGTCAGAGGCCCGGCGGCAGGGGTCTCTTAGGCCAAGGCTGGAGAATGGAGGAAGGGGAGGGCTGAGGGGGAGAGAGAGGCTGGAAGGGTTGGGGGAGGCAGAGGGTGGGAGGTGGGAGGAGAGAGGCTAGAAGGAGGTGAGAGAGGCTGGCGGGAGGGGGCGGAGAGAGTCTGGAGGGAGGGGGAGAGAGAGTCTGGAGGGAGGGGGAGAGAGAGGTTCTGGAGGGAGGGGGGAGAGAGGCTGGAGGGGGGAGAGAGGGAGCGGCTGGAGGGAGGGGGGAGAGAGGCTGGAGGGAGGGGGGGAGAGAGTGGCTGGAGGGAGGGGGGAGAGAGAGTGGCTGGAGGGAGGGGGAGAGAGGCTGGAGGGAGGGGGGAGAGAGGCTGGAGGGAGGGGGAGAGAGGCTGGAGGGCGGGGGGCAAGAGAGTCTGTGGGAGGGGGAGAGAGTCTGGAGGGAGGGGGAGAGAGAGTCTGGAGGGAGGGGGAGAGAGAGTCTGGGTAGGGAGGGGAGAGGTTGGGAGGGGGAGAGAGTCTGGGGGACAGGGAGAGAGAGAGTCTGGTGGGAGGGGGAGACAGGCTGAGGGAGGGGGAGAGAGAGTCTGGAGGGAGGGGGAGAGAGAGTCTGGGGGAGGGGGAGGGAGAGAGAGTCTAGGAGGACAGGGAGAGAGAGAGTCTGGTGGGAGGGGGGAGACAGGCTGGAGGGAGGGGGAGAGAGAGTCTGGAGGAGGGGGGGAGAGAGAGTCTGGAGGGAGGGGGAGAGAGAGTCTGGAGGGAGGGGGAGAGAGTCTGGTGGGGGGAGAGAGGCTGGAGGGAGGGGGAGAGAGAGGCTGGAGGGAGGGGGAGAGAGGCTGGAGGGAGGGGGAGAGAGAGTCTGGAGGGAGGGGGAGAGAGAGTCTGGAGGGAGGGGGAGAGAGATGGAGGGAGGGGGAGAGAGATGGAGGGAGGGGGGAGAGAGATGGAGGGAGGGGGAGAGAGATGGAGGGAGGGGGAGAGAGATGGAGGGAGGGGGGAGAGAGTTGGAGGGGGGAGAGAGGCTGGAGGGGGGAGAGGCTGAGGGGAGAGAGGCTGGAGGGGAGAGAAGCTGGAGGGGGGACAGAGTCTGGAGGGGGACAGAGTCTGGAGGGAGAGAGAGTCTGGAGGGAGAGAGAGTCTGGAGGGAGGGGGACAGAGTGCCGGGAGGGAGGGGGACAGAGAGTCTGGAGGGAGGGGGAGAGAGTCTGGAGGGAGAGAGGCTGGAGGGAGAGAGGCTGGAGGGAGGGGAAGAGAGTCTGGAGGAAGGGGGGGCAGAGAGAAAATGGAGGATGTTAACATTGACTAGATGCTGTGGTATGAAGAGGCAAGAGTCAGCTCCTTTTTCACCAACACACCTTTAATGGTTCAAACTCACTCTGCACAGAACTCTACAGATCATCACAAGCTCCAGAGTCCACCTGAAGCCCCTTACATATCAGAGTCAATCATTTGAACACTTAACATAAATGAGACAATCATTAAACACTTAACATAAATGAGACAACTAATTGCAATGCCTCTTAACCCATTACTTAACAGTCTCCCCTTGCTTGGAGAAAAAAAAACAATTAGGTAAAAACAAAATTCAAGAAACTAAAATTTTAAGAAATTCAAACACACACCTGATTCCCCCTTTTTTTTTAAGTAGAAGAAAAAAAACATTCACAGAAACAGGCGCCCTTCATTCACGATATCTAAAAGTTTCTATGAACTAGCCCCTCTTTTCGTGAAACAGTCTGACAGTTGATAGCTACTGTCAACCCATTTAATTTTTGTTATTTCCCCTCTGTCCAAACATCTGCTTTAAACTTGCGATGTCTATCCGTAACCTCTTTTCATTGACACTTTTTGTAGAGTGCACATTTTCCCACAGAGATTTATTGTCAATGTGACAGTCAATATATATATTACCTAAATCCTCTAATCCCAAAATTTCTGTCAATATCTGACTTATATAAAAGGCCATATCCACCGCTTCCACTAAGCTTAATGTCTCAGCAGCCAAAGTGATTTTGACCACTCTCCTTATTGTCTTTGGTTTCCCACACAAGAGGGCAACATTTCCCATCGTTCCCCAAAAGAAAAATTATAAACCTCCTGCGCTTCAAACTCCATCACATAAATTTGCATAGGACGTATCACTATAAACTATGAGTTTCAAATGCCTAGGATCACCTAAAACAGGGAACTCAAAACACACTCCTGGCATTTTTAGTTTGGCACCAACACTTTATTTGCTCTTATTATGTCTTCCACTTTGGGATCATTCACCTTTGTACTCAACTCTTAAAACATCAAAACTCGCGTCCGGTCTAGTCTGTCCTTCCTAACCAGGTTCAGTTGCCCAATTAAACTTTGCAGTTGCTCTTTTTCTATCTTCGAAACCATTGCGTCTTTTGTGAGAAACCCCGGCCACGACTAATTGCTATTGGACTGATGCTTCCAAGTAAGAGTTGCTGATGTAAAGTTGCCCCTAACTGAGTCTGTCCGATTTCCAAACGCAATATATTTAAAGCACCGGAAGCCTGACTTCCAACCCTGAATTCTTTCCTCAAACCAGAGATTACAATAGCTTTAAAATCACTAGTCCCACCCCACAAACCATCATCGACATGCATCATGAAGATGCCAGCAAGATTTCCTTTATAGTGCCAGTAAATCATTGCAGGATCTGCTTTCAACTGGCAACAGCCTAACTTTAACAAGACCTGACCTCACCGAAAAGTACCACACTCTAGATGCATCATTTAATCCATATACACATTTGTTCAACTTCCCACAGTACCCCTTCTGTGTTAGCTGCTTCTTTAGGAGGACGGAGAAAAATGTCTCTCTGGAGCTGATGCCCCTGCAAAAAGGCAGCTTTTATATCTATAGATTTGCAGTCCCATGCCTCTGTGGCTATAGAGCAAGAAGATCTTTAAAATAACCTTTCCTGCTGTAGGTGAATCTACCCTTAAGTCCTGATCGGTCTAAGTTTTCTTCAAATCCCCTTGCCACAAGCCTGGCCTTTGCCTTATAAGTTCCATCTGGAAGAACCTTTTCTGTACAAAATCCATCTGTGGGATAGAGCTTTTTGTCCCCTATCCGGTACTTCCGTGTATACCCCAAATTCACTCCAACTATGCAATTCTTGCTGTTTAGCATCTTTGATAACTTTTTCATCTAATTTATTTGAAGCCACCAAAATCTCACGTGCATGTGGGCTTCTACTTTTATTAGTATTCGTAGTCTTACTCCTGTTCCGAGATCTTGATAAACTACGTCCCCTTTCCTGCCTGGTATCTGGTTCTGTACTGCTACTGCTTGATCTTTCTCTTCTGTAGCGGGATGTCCTTTCAATAGTTCTCGACCTTTTCCTGTGAACCTGTTCACTATCCGATGTACTATCTGAACTAGCACTGCATTTCTGTCCCTCCATTTTTGAACTCGTTTTCCCAATCCATTGTCTTAACTTCCTCCCCTGAATGCTGTACATTCAACCAATGTTTATACTTTCCAGTGGCCTTCCCTGCTCTACTAATAACAGTTGCATCCTTCCCATTGACTAGACCCTTCAGGCAAGTATGTCACTTTTGTACCAACCTTTGGCGGTTGCCCTTTCGGTAAAATGGCCTGATCTAATTTATCAGAAGTGTTGTGTTCCTCTACAGGAAACCCTTGTCTATATCAGTTAACTGGTCTTCATAGTTCTGTAACACATGCGTACCAGATGAACTCTGGTTCCTCGTCTTGTCTGTCTGCTCTGTCTTAAATTTGAAAATTTGTAATCGGTACCCATTATCCTTGATGAAGTACCCTAACAGTTTGATTACCATGTTGCAAAATAAATGTTTTGCCATCTATGCCTATGATCTTCCCTAGGCCTTTCCATTCATTAGAATTGTCTCTCTTATAGTATACCATTTCTCCTGTTGATAAACGGCATCTGATGGCCGTACATTATGTCTTAAAGCTCTGCGAATTCTTCAGAGACTTCGGCTTCCAAAAAGCTTTTCTACTGCTATGTAACGCGTTTTAAATGTTCAGCAAAACCTGAGCTAATTGTAGTCCCTTCCCAAGCTGGAGACTGGTCATCCAAAATGGAGGGAATTTTAGGATTTTCTACCAAACACTAATTGATAAGCCCCCAACCATCTGCAATTAATTCTTGCATGTACCGCCATGATAAAGCTGAATTTAGCGTGCAGTTTGGTCGATCTCCCAAAATTCTCCGACAGCATTGTCATCGCTAACAGCATGATTTCTTTCGCAGACACCATTACTAAACGGGCTTTCTGCAGCCGTTGGTCATAACTCTGATATTCATGTTTTCACACATACGCTAAACTCATCATTAGCAAATTCTCCCCCATTGTCCATAATGAATTTTTGCTGGTGGACCCATTCCTGTCCCGGTCCATTTTTCCACAATTTTGTCCAAAATTACTCTCTTTTCTTTACTTCGTACAATCGTTGATTGACTAAATCTGGTAGCTAAATCTACAAAGCAAAATATATTATTTGCTTTATAAGATCTTAAGGTCCGTGGCCACAATGTCATTAAAATCCCTGGCCAAAGGTAGGGTTACTATCGGTCGTGCTGGTGTCCTTCTGTACTTCCTGCAAACTTCACAACGATCACTAACCTATTCTATCAGCTTAGAATAGTCATCATCCCTTACCCCTGCATCCTTTAATAAATTTTTCAGCCTCCGAGGAGACGGATGTGCAAATTGCCTATGCAGTTTTACTACAATAAGCTTTTTACCAGCTAAAGTCGCATTCAACTTTCATTAATACATCTTAACCACTCTACTTGAAACATTATTTGTCAATAATGGAATACAATCATGTCCCGACTGTGTAAATTGTAAGTCCGCCGTCTTCCAAAAACTGTTGCCTTATCCTGTTCCATATCCAGCTTCATGTGTGCTTTCTTCATCGACGGTCTGCTCAGAAGCAAAAGTATCTCACTTGATACAACATCTGTGCTAATAAAATGATTCACTCCAGCAATATGCAAGGGATCACCACTCTTTTCAGCGACTTCGGAGTATTATCATCCCAAACCTGAAACTTGTGGAACTTTTAAATTCCTTAACCTAGTTACGATTTTCAGCATCCATGAGTCCAGATAACATTTTAACCAGTCAATCCCACACACAGTAGATGTGCAGCCACTGTCCAATACAGCAGTTAAAAGATTCTGCAACCAACCCTCATTACTGGCGTAAACAGCTTGTTAATAGGACAATGCCTTCTCTCTGGTCACTATCTTTTTCCTCTTCTGACTCTTCGTGTTTGTGTCGCTTCAAATACTCTATCATAACGAGTTGGACATCGAAAACATCGATTTATCATTCCCCGTGCATTTCTGGTGTTCATCCTCCTATTGTAGGTTCTAACTGGGTTTCTGTCTTCATAATTTCCTTGTCTCGGTCTCCTTTTATAATCTTGAGGCCTATTCATAGCCATACGATTTTGCAATCCTGTTAGTAGTGTATCTTCCATATTCTTTATTGCAGGCTGACCTATTTGGGTCATCAGAGCCATTGGAATCGAATGTTTCCCCAAAATTTTTTTAAGCTGCTGTCATCTGTTCGAATAAGGTTTCGTTATCCATAAACTGAACTCCTGTCAAACCAGGAGCCTATCCATGTTGCTCACTCTAGCACAGTCAAGTAATTTAAAGGCCAACACAGACTGGAAATTCCAGCCTGTGTTCTGCAGCTTTTTATATAGTCTGCCAAATTCCATTATATAGTCTCCCATAGATAAATCCTCCATTTTCCGGAACTTATCAAAATCCCATGCTTCATACGCACTTAACAAGTCATCTTCTTATAAATCTTGTCCATATAAAGTAATAAAGTCGCCAGACCTTCTCTGAGTCTAACTCTTCCAATTCCAGCTCAAAAGCACTTTGTTTCAGATTTTACTGCCATATGGTAATGAAAGGCCAATGCATACCTTTTTCTCTTTCCTAAAGCAGTCACCTTAGTCCACATACTATCGCACTTCTCCATTGGTCGTATGATTCCCTTTCAGAAAATAGGGGAAGATAATCATAACCAGCCATCTTTGTCCTGGGTTCAGCCATATTTCCCCCTTTTTTTCACTCCTTGGTTTGATCTGGAAAAATTGTATCTTTCAAGCCTTCACATTACACAGCAACCATTCTCCTACCATTGTTAACATGTACTACATGCTGTGGTATGAAGAGGCAGAGTTCAGCTCCTTTTTCACCAACACACCTTTTAATGATTCAAACTCACTCTGCACAGAACTCTACAGATCATCACAAGCTCCAGAGTCCACCTGAAGCCCCTTTACATATCAGAGTCAATCATTGAACACTTAACATAAATGAGACAATCATTGAACACTTAACATAAATGAGACAACTAATTGCAATGTCTCTTAACCCATTACTTAACAGAGGGAGGGGGAGAGAGGCTGGAGGAGGGGGGGAGAGAGTCTGGAAGGAGGGGGGCAGGGAGGGTGCAGATTGGAGACTTTGGTGGGGGGGGGTTTTGGAGAGGGCGGAGGAGAGTTTGGAGGGGAAAGTGTAGAGAATAGGGGAGAGAGTTAGATCTTAGTTGGTGCTGGGGGTTGGAGGTGGAGAACCACACCAACCTCATCCTCACCCCCACACCACCCTCACCCCCCACACCCACCCCCCCTCTCCTCCACACCACCCTCACCCCCACCCATCCCATCCCCACACCTCCCTTACCCTTAGCCTCCCCCCCACCCTCACACCCACCCACCCTGATTGCCCCCCCCCCCCCCTCCCCCTCTCCCCCCCCCCCACCCCCCCCCCCCCCCCGTGAGCGAGCAGTGACGCTGAGAGGCAACTCAGACGCCAGCCCTCAGCCCGAGGCTCAGGACACCCCGAAGCACAAGTCTGGGGATGACTTCCCATCACAAATGTCTCCAACACCCTACACCATCCCAGAGACACTCGCCTCGGTGGGCACTTCAGTGAAGAGGCTCCTGGGACACTCTCTGGTGCGCACCACACAGCGCCTGGTACAGTAGGTGGAGGTAGGACTCCCAAGGGCGGACAGTCGGAGGGCAGGCCGACCCGAGGAAGTAGCTGCAGTCCCGATGGGACCCGAGCTTCTGGAACGGACAGTCCCATCGATTGTGGAGATCAGTTGCAGAGCCAAGGACTACATGAGGGGACGTCGGTGAGCCTCCAGGATCCACGTGGAGGAGCCCAACCGCGTGCAGCAGCAGAAGGTGGTGCAGATCATACGTGCCACCCAGACCGGGTGGCATCCTTGGTGGAGGCATTGGGGGTGACTGTTTCGGCCATGGATCAGCATGTCCAAGGCCCGGGGCATTCTGTGCAGGTGCTGGTCGAGGCCCAGGAACAGGGTTGCCCCCTCACAGGCAGCCATGTACAGAGCCACCAGGAAACAGCAGCAGCTCCCCATCCTCCCCTCCCCCGACCATCCCCATCTTCATCACCCCAGGGAATTGATGGCACCGTGTGACCTGATGGTCAGCTTGTGTACAGGGACCACCCAGGTGGATGGTTGAAAGTGCTACCACGCTCAGGCTGGAGCCAGCCGCTGTCAAACGATGTGGAGCACAGGCTTCATTGCAGAGCAGGTTGTCATCAGTCTCCATCGCATGGACCAGACCTGCGGTTACTGCCAACCCAGGGCCCCCACCCCGCAGTGCGGCAGGTAGGTATCACGGAGGGAGTTGCAGGTGAGGGGATGGCTAGGGGGTGGGTGGAGATGTGGAGGTGGGATGCAGTGTCCTTGTCCTAGCCAGTACCCCCACCCTTCCAGTTGCTGAACCCGGAGGCGATCAGAGTGTCCTGTGCGAGTTGGTCCTGGTGCACATGTCGTGCGGCCTCCCGTGCCTGCCTGGACTTCATGTCCGCCCATCCTCGCCCTCCTCTGCATCCTCCTCATTGGACGAGGTCTGGCATTCCTCCTCCTCCTGCAGCAAGTCGCCCTCTGCTGTGCAATGTTGTGGAGGATGCAGCAGGCCACCATGATACGGGCAACCTTTTCAACATCATACTGGATGGGAGGGCCCCTCCAGAGCCGTCCAGGCACCTGAACCACATCTTCAGGAGGCCGAAGCACCGCTCGATCACGGACCTGGTCGCTCCAAAGGCATTGTTATCGCAGGTCTCCGCATCGGTCTGTGGCCTCCGGATAGGCATCATCAGCCACAGCTGCAGTGGACTTGCACCCCGTCGATCACCCCCTGGACCCGGGGATCCTGGCGATGGCAGCGTACCCTGCTGCCCGGGCATCCTGGTGGGCTCAGTCCACATTGAAATGGATGTATTGAGCGCCTGGGCACAGAGGGCCTCTGTGACACCAAGGTTTCACCGTGTACATCGAGGTCTGTGAGATCCCGGACAGGTCTCCACTCGACGACTGTAAGGACCCCGTGGTGTAAATTTTCACGGCAACCATCACCTTGACGGTCACCGGGAGCGGGTACCCGCCCCCATACCCACGCGGTGCCAGGTGTACCATCATCTGGCTGTTGTGTCGCACTGTCTCTCTGCTCAGCCGGAGTCTTTGACAGCATGCCAAGTCCAACATGAGCTCAATTGACAGACGTTGCCGGTACACAGGAGGCCTCGTGCGGCACCTCCTTGGCACCTCCTCCTCCTTGGCCTGGAGGGCAGCCAGATCTCCATCCTGGGGCAGTTGCCTCCTGTTCCACTGCTGTAGCTTCCTCCTCCGCGAGCAGCTCCAGCTCGTACAGCCGCTGGGCATCCCCCAAGGCTGCAGCGACTAGGAGGAAGGCCACCATTGCTGGTGGAATTCCAATATCCATTGTCTGTAGGGGGTAAAAGGCCAACATGTTAATATGGTGCATATCCCCATGCCCAACCAGGTCCAGTGGGGTACACAGTGCCCCGGTTGGCACCGTGACTCTACCCTTCCCTGCAAGTCCGCACCCCCCCCTCCCCCTCCGCAAGCCACACCCTAGCCCCTTCGGTGGCCAGTACTGTGGGGCCTCTGGCCCTGACGCCCGTCCCTGATAGAGATACTGTCAGCTGGCGATGCCCTTGCCAACGGTACACTCCGCGACGCACGCCCGTCGCCCTCGGTGGGCCGCTGATGTGTGGAGGCCGGGCTGGGAGTGGGGGAGTATGGCAGGGTATATACTACACAACATTTTTCATGTAAATTGATGGTAAAGCTGTCAGATATGAGAATTCTAAGTGGTGAAGAAGACTCAAACCTGGGGGAGAAAAATCCCACTCATCGCATTGTCCAAACTATTAAGATCAGCCCAGGAGAGTAATGAAAGGAGGAACTGGAGACCTTGAGGAAATGGTGAGTGGATTTATACTATAGACACGTGTGGGAGTATGACTAGGGTATTACGGTACCTTGGAAGCGAGCTGCTATTGGTGCAGAGGACTCGCTGCCCATTGGCCCGGGTAAGTCATGTGCCTCTCAGCCGATTGGCTGAGGAAGTCATGTGCCTCTCAGCCGATTGGCTAAGAGGTAGGTAGCTCCGCCTACAAGGCAGTCGGCCTTTCTTCTGTATGTCTGCTGCCGGGCACACTTGTGCATTAAAGCCTATCGTTTGGATCTCATCTGCGTTTCGTGTCCATTGATTGTGCATCAACACGGTAGCTCCTCTTAATTCCAGTGATGAGTGGGATTTGGGGGGCGGGTGGTTGCGGGGAGCCGATGGGTGATTTTCAGGCACTACCCATTATCATAGCGTGCTCCATAACACTGTGGGAATTGAAACCATTTCCCGCTGTTTCACACCGATGTCCGTTCCCCCCCACCCCAATCTGGTCAGCCCAGTGCCCAGTAGTTAGAGCCACAGCAGAATTTTGGATAGCAATGCGGGGGAGGGGTTCACACTTTTCCAACTGGCAGGAGCATGCAGAAAGAAACTTGCTCACAATAAAACCTATCAAATAGCCATAAATTATTGCACTATTACAAACTCCAATTTCCTCCCAGTGAAATAATTCATTGTCAGTGGAATTAAAAGCACAAATTTAGTGCCATGAAATATTACTTACTGGATCCAATTCTCAAAGACATTTAAAACGTGTGTAAAAAGAATGAATCATCTGCGGTGAGTGGAATCTTGTCCCACCGACAGTACATTGCTGACATACTATCCCTCACCCTGCATTCAGTGCCTCACAAATCAAAGAACAATATCTGCTACGGATCCTGCACATGTTTAACTTAAGCAAAGAATAGCTTAGCACAGCCACATTGAGTATTGGTTCACCAATATTCACAGCAGAGAGGCAGTTTTTACTTGCATGCCATAGCATGGTTGCAAGTTCATCTGAAACTCTACTTAGGCGCACAAAGGGGAAAACACAAGGAAATTCAAGGCCCATGCTAGAGAACCAGGCGTCAAACATAGTAGGATGTCAAAATATCGAGAAACATGGATTGGAATAAGTCAATATGATTTGAATCATGTGTGACTCACATTCATCTGAATATTTTACACATTGCAAGCACATTGAATCATGGCTGAAGTCTATGTCTAATGCCCTTATTGTTTTTTGTTCAGTCTTAGTGTAATGCGATTGTTCATTGACAGGAAAATACAGCATGCAGTCCACTGTTCCATACATGTCCACTACACCAAGCCTGCACTGGCCTGCACAGTGGAGGTTTAAATATTTGAAAGTGCTATAAAACGGTTGTTGACAGTGCTCTTGCAGGAAAATTGACAGTCTGACCACTGGGGACTGAAAACAAATCTAGGAACACAACATTTTTGGTAACGTAATTTTATTCCTCGCCTTCAGCTAGTAATACCTTACGAAAAAACCCAATTAAAACATCATCAATCAAGCTAGACCTGTCCCTTTAAGGATTGTTCTCAGGACTTAGCATCTTATCCCTTCACTGAAATTGTTCGAGATTTGTCTGCTAGGATATATGTAAGTAATCTTTTGAATAAAATAACACTACCAGTACACATTGATCACAATTACAAATAAATTATCAAATAACCTGTTCACCCTGGCTGCTGACTTTATGGCACCGTTTGCTAAAATGAAATTGTGATTTTTATTTTTGCTTTTACACACACCAAGTCCATTTTGAGACAAGATAGATGCCGCCATCTTGCAGATGCAGTAACCCACTGTGTTCTGCAAGTCAATCGTTCTTAATGCAATTCACGAAGAATTGAATAACAAATCTACCAGAGAACAGCAATAAACGAATCAAACACTCCAGTAAGAGAGCAGTAGTGTTGGGGAAGCTGCCATAAAGCAAACATTTTAGTCTAAAGGTTTTTGTTTTCGTGTGGACCTGCTTGTCAGCAGCACCCAAACAGATAGGCTGCAGACCTGCTAAAAATGGAGCTTCAGGCCATGTTTACATTAATTGGGCCTTGCAGCATGCCCCAGTTGCATTTCAACAATGGAGTGAAGATATTATGGAGTATCACTTTTCCTCCCACAAGTCCCAAAATACGCGCTGTTAGGTGAATTGGACATTCTGAATTCTCCCTCAGTGTACGTGAACAGTGTACGTGAGGGACTTTACGCAGTAATTTCCTTGCAAGTAAGCCTACTTGTGACAATAAAGATTATCATATTATAAATCCTTTTTCATCTGACTCTATGAGAATGTTTTTAATAATGAATCTTTTTCTGGCCTCAGCAGAGTAGGCTGTTCGAACGGTTCTAAACAGCCATCAGGCCCTTCATTTACATGCTGAAAGGTTTTGATCTCTTCAGGCCTGAAAGGTGAGCACTGTACCACTTTCTGATGACAACCATGGCTCTGAATCCCTCGTACTCTCCTGCATTGCACTCAGTTGACTGACACAACTTGCAGTTCCCACAATACTTCCTCTCCAGGCACCTCCTCAGATTTACATCGGAACAGACAACAGGCATCTTGTTGCCCTCCCGCACCCATCCCTCACGGTTACCCTCTGCACCCATCCCTCACGGTTACCCTCCGCACACCATCCCTCACGGTTACCCTCCGCACCCATCCCTCACGGTTACCCTCCGCACCCATCCTCACGGTTACCCTCGCACCCATCCCTCATGGTTACCCTCCGCACCCATCCTCACGGTTACCCTCGCACCCATCCTCATGGTTACCCTCCGCACCCATCCCTCACGGTTACCCTCCGCACCCATCCCTCATTTACCCTCCACACCCATCCCTCACGGTTACCCTCCACACCCATCCCCACGGTTACCCTCCACCCATCCCTCACGGTTACCCTCCGCACACCATCCCTCACGGTTACCCTCCGCACCCATCCCTCACGGTTACCCTCCGCACCCATCCCTCACGGTTACCTCCGCACACCATCCCTCACGGTTACCCTCCGCACCCATCCCTCACGGTTACCCTCCGCACCCATCCCTCACGGTTACCCTCCGCACCATCCCTCACGGTTACCCTCCGCACCCATCCCTCACGGTTACCCTCCCACCCATCCCTCACGGTTACCCTCCGCACCCATCCCCACGGTTACCCTCCGCACCCATCCCTCGCGGTTACCCTCCGCACCCATCCCTCACGGTTACCCTCCGCACCATCCCTCACGGTTACCCTCCACACCCATCCCTCACGGTTACCCTCCGCACCCATCCCTCACGGTTACCCTCCGCACCCATCCATCACGGTTACCCTCCGCACCCATCCCTCACGGTTACCCTCCGCACCCATCCCTCACGTTACCCTCCGCACCCATCCCTCCCGGTTACCCTCCGCACCCATCCCTCACGGTTACCCTCCGCACCCCATCCCTCACGGTTACCCTCCGCACCCATCCATCACGGTTACCCTCCACCCATCCCTCACGGTTACCCTCCGCACCCATCCTCACGGTTACCCTCCGCACCCATCCCCACGGTTACCCTCCGCCCCATCCATCACGGTTACCCTCCGCAGCCGGCCATCACGGTTACGCTCCGCACCCATCCCTCACGGTTACCCTCCGCACCATCCCTCACGGTTACCCTCCGCAGCCGGCCATCACGGTTACCCTCCGCACCCATCCCTCACGGTTACCCTCCGCCACCCTCCTCACGTTACCCTCCACACCCATCCCTCACGGTTACCCTCCGCACCCATCCATCACGGTTACCCTCCGCACCATCCATCACGGTTACCCTCCGCACCCATCCATCACAGTTACCCTCCGCACCCATCCCTCACGGTTACCCTCCACACCCATCCCTCACGGTTACCCTCCGCACCCATCCCTCACGGTTACCCTCCGCACCCATCCCTCACGGTTACCCTCCACACCCATCCATCACGGTTACCCTCCCGCACCCATCCCTCACGGTTACCCTCCGCACCCATCCCTCACGGTTACCCTCTGCACCCATCCCTCACGGTTACCCTCCGCACCCATCCCTCACGGTTACCCTCCGCACCCATCCCTCACGGTTACCCTCCGCACCCATCCCTCACGGTTACCCTCTGCACCCATCCCTCACGGTTACCCTCCGCCCCCCCCTCACGGTTACCCTCCACACCCATCCCTCACAGTTACCCTCCGCACCCATCCCTCATGGTTACCCTCCTCAAATGTTCACACTCCATCCTCGGCACTCATTCTCACACTCAGAACACTTTGCCTTCTCTCATTGCAGGAGAAGAGCCAACAACACCAGGGAGAGGCAGTGGACCAGGGCAATGGGCCTATAGCTATAGCCAGCCAGGCCACATTGAACATACGGTACAGAAGGAGGCCACTCGGCCCATCCAGTCTGCACCGACCCTCACTTCCACCCTATCCCCGTAACCCAATAACCCCTCCAAACCTTTTTGGTCACTAAGGGTAATTTATCTTGGCCAATCCACCTAACCTGCACATCTTTAGACTGTGGAGGAAACCGGAGCACCCAGAGGAAACCCACACAGACACGGGAGAACGTGCAGACTCCGCACGGACATGACCCAGCGGGGAATCGAACCTGGGACACTGACGCTGTGAAGTGCTATCACTTGTGCTACCGTGCTGCCCTTATTAGAGGAGGCCCCCAGGAAATCAGCAGGGTGGCACACACACCAGCCCTTGGTCATGGTCAGATGGGAGTTGCCCAGAGAGCTGGTGATGGCAAAAGATGAAGCACCATCACATGGTACTTAACAGTCTTGTGAATTGATGTCACAAGTAACCGAACATAGGAGTTAGGAGTAGGCCTTTCAGCCCTTTCAACCTGCCCTGCCATTTTATAATATAATGATTGATCAGGTTGTGGTGTCAGTTCCACCTTCCTGTCTGCCCCATAACCCTTGACTCCCTGGTATATCAAAAATCTGTCCAACTCAGCCATGAATAACTCAGTGGCCCAGCCTCCACTGCTTTCTGGGAAGAGAATTCCAGACAAACAACCCTCTTGAGAGAAAATAAATTTTCCTCAGCTCCACCTTAAAAGTTAGACCTCTTATTCTTAAACTATGTCCCTGAGTTATAGTCTTCCCCACAAGAGGAAACATAGATACATAGAAGATAGGAGCAGGAGGAGACCATTCAACCTTCGAGCCTGCTCCGCCATTCATCACGATCATGGCTGATCGTCCAACTCAATAGCCTAATCCTGCTTTCTCCCATAAGCTTTGATCCCATTCTCCTCAAGTGCCATATCTAGCCGCCCCTTGAATATATTCAATGTCTCAGCCTCAACTACTTCCTGTGGTAATGAATTCCACAGGCTCACCACTCTTTGGGTGAAGAAATGTCTCCTTATCTCTGTTTGAAATGGTTTACCCTGAATCCTCACACTGTGACCCCTGACACACACTCATCATTGGTAACATCTTCCCCATCTACCCTGTCTAGTCCTGTTAGAATTTTATAAGTATCCCTGAGATTCCCCCTCATTCATCTGAACTCCAGCGAAAACAATCCCCTAGTCAATCTCACTTCATACGTCAGTCCCACTATACCGGGAATCAGCCTTTTAAACATTCGCTGCACTCCCTCGAGAGCAAGAACATCCTTCATCAGAAAGGAGACAAAACTGGACACAATATTCCAGTTGTGGCCTCACCAAGGCCCTGTATAATTGCAGCAACACATCCCTTCTAGACTCGAAACCTCTCGCAATGAAGGCCACATCCCATTAGCCTTCTTTACCGCCTGCTGCACCTGCATGCTTACCTTCAGCGACTGGTGCACAAGGACACCCAGGTCCGGCTGCACACTCCCTTCTCCCAGTTTACAGCCATTCAGGTAGTGATCTGCCTTCTTGTATTTGCTTCCAAAGTGAATAACCTCATACTTATCCAAATTATACTGCACCTGCCATTGATTTGCCCACTCGCCCAACCTGTCCAGATAGTGCTGTAGGATCCCTGCATCCTCGTCACAGTTCACCCTCCCACCCAACTTGGTGTTATCTACAAACTTTGAGATGTTGCATTTTATTCCCTCATCCAAATCATTCATATATATTGTGAATAGCTGGGGTCCCAGCACCGATCCCTCTGGCACCCCACTAGTTACTGCCTGCAAATTTGAAAAGGACCCGTTAATTCCTACTCTTTGTTTCCTTTCTGCCAACCAGTTTTCTATCCACCTTCTCACAATCCCATGCACTTTAATCTTGCACAATAATCTCTTATGCGGGACTTTGTCAAACGCTTTCTGAAATTCCAAATATACCACATCGACTGGCTTCCCAATGTCAACTCTGCGAGTTACACCTTCAAAGAATTCCATTAGATTTGTCAAGCATGATTTCCCCTTCATAAATCCAAGCTGGAGAGCAGAGGAGCGAGGGAAGGGAGAGCAACCTCAGGGTAAGGAACAGCAGCGTGGAGAGAGAGAGAGACAGATGGCTGGAGGAAAGGAAATGTCAAAGTGAAGGGATGGCGAGACACGAGCAGCAGCAACAACAGCAGCGAGGGAAAAGCGCAGGAGCGGCGGGCGCGCAGGCAGGCGGCCCCGAGATGAGACGGAGGTTCGGGCGAGCTGGAAGGGAAAAGGATGGCGGACCGCGGAGCGGAGCAGGACGCAGCGACCAGCATCCCCCTCGCACAGGGGAAGAGTGGAGGAACGTGATAAAAAGCTAAGCCCCATAAAGGAGGCGATCAGGTCAGAGCTCCACACAATGATGAAGGAGATGCTGGCGGAGACAACGCACAAAGCAGCAGACCATCGAAGGCCTGGGAAGGAAAGTGGAGGCGCAGGAGAGAGCGATTTCTGGATTTGGAGAGGGCTTCCGTGGACCAGAGCTACAGGGTGATAGCTCTGGAAACCGCGGTAATAAGGTTGGCAACGTCCAGGGGAGCCTAAGAGGGAAAGTGGAGGACCAGGAAATGGGAGGGGTCCGGCGCAGAACGTTAGAATAGTGGGTCTGCCAGAGGGATAGAGGGCAGAGACCCAACAGGCTACATCGCCCAAATGCTGGCAGGCTAGTGGGAAGGGAAGGATATCCAAACCCCCAGAATAGACATGGTGCACAGGTTGCTCTGACCCAAGCCCAAAGCCGGGGAGCAGCCCAGAGCAATTATTGCGAAGCTGCACCGGTTCCAAGATGGGAGAAAATTCTGAAGTGGGCCAGGCAGACGAGACGAGCACGTGGGAAAGGAAGAACGTAAGGGTGTATCAGGACATTGGGCGGACCTGGCAAAAAGAAGGGCTGGGTTTAACAGGGCAAAATCAGCACTCTACAAAAGGAAGGTGAATTTGGGATGTTATTCCCGGCCAAACTCTGGTTAACACTTAAGGGGAAAGAGCTGTAACATCCCAGCAGCGGTTGATGAGTTTGTTAGATTGAACAAACTGGGGGAGGAGCAGCCACAACCACTATGAAAGCCACAGGCGGAGAGAAAGGGAAAATCAGAACAAAGAGCGGAGGACAGACTGCAAACAGAGACAATAAGGTCATGAACTGTGCACATGTGTTTATATTTTGCACGGGACTGTACTGCCTCATTTCGGGGCTCCTTTCCTCTCTCAATACGATGGGGGGGGGGGGGGAATGGGGGTGAGAAAATCAGACAGGAGGGCAAGATAAGGGCCAGTAGGAGGAAGGTTAAACAAGGCTAGAGCTGGGCGAATACTGGGAGGAGGGCCACCGTACTAGCGAGGAGGGCCAGCACGGGAGGGCAGGAAGGAAGGAGGGCCGCTGCGCGCCTCTCGGGGAGAGGGAGCGCCTGGCACAAGAAGGAGGGGGACAGATGTGGGAGGGAGAACACGGGGGGGGGGGAACAGAGGGAAGGGGGCTAGGCGGGGGGGGGGGAGAGATCGGGGAGAACGCAGAACAAAAGAGAAGCAAAGAGAAGGGGAGATAGAGAAGCAGTACAGACACAGGCCTTGCCGGGCATGGAACAGCGAGAGGAACCAAGATGGCGCCGCAAGCAGCCACTCGGAGGGCATCAGGACAAAGGGAGACCCTGGAGGCGGAGGCGCACCACGTGGCGTACACATAGCTGGCGGCCATGATGGGTGCCCCCTGGACAAGGGGAAACCCCGGAGATTGGGGTCCAATCCCATGGCGAGAGCAGCGGCCCTGGCAATTTTGGGATGGCCCCAACAAAGGGACCCCGAGGTGCAGGGGCGCGTCCACCGGGTAAGTATGGGTGATCCCGCAGGACCGGGGGGTCAGAAACCCCCCCCCCCCCCCCCAACCAGGATAGTTACCTGGAATGTAAGGACTCAAAGGCCCAGTGAAAAGATCCAGAACCTTCGCCCACCTAAGAAGCCTAAAAGCAGAAATAATCTACCTACAAGAGACGCACCTGAGGGCGAAGAACCGACTGCTGGTAAGGAAGGCGGGTGGGACTGACGTACCACTCATGCCACGGACAGGGCGAAGGGGGTAGCAATGTTAATTAGCAAGAAGATGAGTTTACAGAAACCAAGACAGTTAGGACCGAGGGGGATGGTACGTACGTCATGGTCAGCGGGGTCCTGGAAGGTCATACTGGTAATTGTACGCTCCCAACTGTGCGACACAGAATTCATAAAGAAGACCATGGCTGAAATCCCCGACCTTGACCACACACCCTCTGATTATGGGGGGGGTGGCTTTAACTGCTTGCTGCCCACTGACTGACCGATCAACCCCAGAGCAGGATAAAAGACTGGCATGGCTGGGGAACTAGGTCTTCATGGAACAGATGGGGGCGGTGGACCCATGGAGGTTCCTGTACCCGGGAGAGAAGGAATTCTCATTCTTTTCACAAGTACACAAGGTATACACCCGTATCGACTTCTTTGCAGTGGGGAAACCGATGCTTCCAGGGATCACGGAACGGAGTACTCAGATCGTTTTCCCGACCACGCTCCACACTATATGTGAGGTTGGAGACAGCCGGGCCCAGCGCCCCATGTGGAGCTGGACATGGAACTCCTGGCCGACAAGGCCTTCTGCCAAAAAACTTGTGGGCCATAAGCGACTACGTTAGTAACAACCAAAACGGGGCGGTCTCCCGTCCACGTTCTGGGGGGCACTGAAGGCTGCGATTGAGGACAGATGATAGCCTACAAGGCAAGCAGAGATAGGGCAGAGAGAGTGGCCAGGCAACAACTGGTGGACTACCATCCTGGAAGTGACAGAAAATACTCTGAGCCCCAACCATAGAACTGCTGGTGGAGAGGAAAAAGCTGCAATGGACTTTAACCTGCTATCTGCTAGGAAAGCAGTGCACCAACTCCGCCAGACACGGGGACCTTCTACGAACACGGAGACAGGCTGGCTGTCTATTGGCTCACCAGCTGAGAAAGCAGGCAGCCACAAGGAAATAGCGCAGGTAAGGATACAGAGGCAGACTGGTAACGAGAGCCAAAGGAGGTCAATTGGGCGTTTTGAGACCTTCTACCGGGACTGTGCACCTCCGAGCCCCCCATGAAACAGGAATGAAACAGTTTCCTAGACAGACTGGAACTACCAGTTGTGGGGAAGACAGACGGGGGGAGCTGGGAAAAGACCAATAGATCTGGGAGAAATAATGGAGAGCATCAGCTCCATGCAGGCGGGGAAGGCACCGGGACCCGACGGGTTCCCAGCGGACTTCTACAAAACATTTGCAACCAGTCCTGGCCCACACCTAAGGGACATGTTTGCGGACTCACTGGCAGGGGGCACCCTACCCCCAACGCTAGCGCAGGCCACAATCTTACTGATACCCAAAAAAGATAAAGACCTGACGAATATGGATCATACAGACCCATTTCACTGCTGAATGTGGATGCGAAAATACTCGCAAAGGTCCTGGCCCAGAGGCTGGAGGGCTGCGTACCAGAGGTGGTCCGCAGAAGACCAAACGGCTTTGTCAAGGGTCGGTACCTCACAGCGAACATCAGGCGGCTGCTGAACAGAATAATGACCCCCTCCTGGAGAGAACACCAGAGTGATGTCCCCCTGGACGCAGAAAAGGCCTTCGACATAGTCGAATGGAAATACCTCCTCAGATACTGGAACGGTTTGGGCTCGGAGCGGGATTCACCGCCTGGGTGAGGCTCCTGCACAACGCTCCCAAGCGAGTGTCCGAACTAACCCACCAGCTCTGAATACTTCCACTGCGGAGAGGAACAAGACAGGGCTGCCCCCTGTCCCCACTCTTGTTCGCAGCTAATGATCGAACCCCTGGCGATAGCCCTGCGGGACGTGAAATGCTGGAAGAGAATCCGGAGAGGAGATTGAGAGCAGAGAGTCTCACTCTAGGCAGGGGACCATGCTCCTCTATGTCTCAAAGCCACAGGAGGGACTGAAGGCAATACTGCAAATACTGAAAGAGTTGGAACCTTCTCGGGCTACAAACCTAACCTGGGCAAAAGCGAGACATTCCCAGTGAACCCAAACGGGGAGGGACAGCTGGAGGGGTTCCCGTTCAAAACAGCCCAGAACAGATTCCGATATCTGGGGATCCAGATAGCCAGGACTGGTTACAGATCCACAAGTGGAACCTGACCAGCCTGGTGGAGGAAGTAAGAAGAGACTTTCCAAGGTGGGGCTCACTCCCACTCCCACGGGGGGGGGGGGGGGGGGGGGGGGGGGGGGGGGGGGGGGGGGGGGGGGGGGGGGGGTAAGGAACTCGAGAATTCCCAAACAGACACTGCAAAGAATGAAAAATCAAAGAGGGGCCTGGCCTTACCAACCTACAATACTACCACTGGGCAGTAACGGCAGAAAGAGTGAGGGGATGGGTACACGAATCTGACACAGATTGGGTACAAATGGAGGAGGCATCCTGTAAAGGAACAACCCTCTGGGCCCTGGCCACAGCAGCACTCCCATCCTCCTCAGCAGGTACACAACAAGCTCAGTGGTAGCGGCTACGCTGAGAACATAGACCCAGCTGAGACAACACTTCGGACAGCCAAATGCCCCCCATGGCTCCCTAGGCGGCAATCACAGATTCCCCTCAGCCATGCTAGATACCACCTTCAAAAGATGGAGGCGGGACGGGGGCACAATGACGGTCGTGGACTTCTACATAGGGCACAGACTGGCGACACTGGACGAACTGACCAGGAAGTGGAGGCAAGAAAAAGGACAGGAAATGAGACACCAGCTCACAGGGCTAAAGAGCTGGCTTTTAAAGCAGGCCAGCACGGTTTGATTCCCGTACCAGCCTCCCCGGACAGGTGCTGAAATGTCGACTAGGGCTTTACACAGTAACTTCATTGAAGCCTACTCGTGACAATAAGCGATTTTCATTTCATTCATTCAGTGGTGATCCGCCACGTATATATATGTGTGTGCCTGTATTAGGGGATGTACAACAGTACCTGTATTACAGGTGTGTCGGTAAGCCCATGCCGGCTAGCTCCGCCCACAGGGAGCAGTATAAATATACATGAGCTCTCCTGAGCTGCCATTCTACAGCTGCAGTCGAGGGAATAACATCTCACGGTAATAAAGCCTCTCTTGTACCGATTCGTGTCTTAGTGTGCAATTGTTAGAGCATCAATTTATTACAGTGAGATCTTCCACATCATGGACATCAGAATTAAACCCGACCGCCTGCAGCTGGATCCGCAATCGCCGAACGCCAGGAAAGACTTTATCCACTGGCTGGCTGTCTTCGAGGCCTACATCACCTCAGTGGACCCTATACCATCGGAAGCTCAGAAAGTTCAACTACTCGACTCAAGGTTGAGCTCCAGCGTGTTTCCGCTGATACAGGACACACCGACCTACGCCCGGGCTATGGAACTGCTCAAAGAAAATTACGTCCAGTCGACGAACACTCTGTTTGCGAGGCATGTACACTCCACTTGCGTCCAGCAACCGGGTGAGTCGATTGAAGACTTCTGGTGGGCCCTTATCCCTTTAGTATGGGACTGCGAGTGCCAGGCCGTCTCGGCCACGGAACATTCCAATCTCCTCATGCGAGATGCCTTTGTGACGGGTATTGCATCGGACCCCATCCGGCAATGACTGCTGGAAGGGGCCGTGCTTGATCTAGCGGCGACAAAGACTTTAGCGCTCTCTATGACGGTCGCTTCCCGCAACGTGCAATCCTACCCCGCCCACCCATTTACCGCGTGGCCCGCCCATCCTACCCCTCGTGGACCCCGCAACCGACCCCCCCCCGACTGGGGCCGCTCCCGCACAGTATGCCTGCGCTGCTCACCACACCGCGCACCCTGGGGTCCCCGCTGCTACTGCTGCGGCCAGCAGAAGCACCCCCGCCAGTGCTGCTCGCCAGCGCCGCGACCTGCAAATCCTGTGGCAAGAAAGGCCACTTTGCAGCGGTGTGTCAGGCCCGCGCAGTTGCCGCTATCGCTCCCACCTCTCCCCTCTCCTCAGCCGATCGCACAATGGGACCCACTGTCCGCTGCTCCGGGGGCCACAGGCAACCATGGGGCGCCACTCTTTCCCAGGTTCACGTGCGATCAGTGGGTGCCGCCATCTTGCCCCGCCCCAACCATGTGCCTACATGGTCGCCGCCATCTTGCCCCGCCCCCACAACTGTGCGCTGCATGGGCGCTGCCATCTTCTTCCCCGCAGGTACTTCAGACGCCGCCATCTTGTCCTCCCCTCAGGACTGGACCACGGACCGGGTCATTGCCGCTACTCATCGGACTCTTCGGACTCTTCGTGATCGCCGCTACTCGCCATGTCGCTCGACCAATCCCGTCCTCGCAACCTGGATCCGCTTCAACGACGGTGCTCATCAACGGCCATGCGACCTGCTGCCTACTTGACTCCGGGAGCACCGATAGCTTCATTATCCGGACACGGTAAGGCGCTGCTCCCTCGCGTCCATCCCGCAACCAGCGGATCGCCTGGCTTCCCACTCTGTCCCAATCCGGGGCTTCTGTCTGGTCAGACTCACCGTACAGGGCGTGAAATTCAGCCGTTTCCGCCGTACGTTCTCCCCACCTCTGTGCGACACTTTTACTGGGCCTGGACTTCCAATGTAACCTCCAGAGCCTCACCCTCACATTCGGCAGACCCTAACCTCCCCTCACTGTTTGCGGGCCTCACGACCCTCAAGTTGACCCCCCTCCCTCTTTGCCAATCTGACTGCAGATTGCAAGCCCATCGCCACCAGAGCACGGTACAGCACCCGGACAAGACCTTCATCAGGTCCGAAGTCCCGTCGTTTGGGAGGGTATTATCGAGGCCAGCAACAGCCCCTGGAGAGCTCAAGTGGGGAGAAACACAGGATGGTCGTGGACTACATCCAGACCATCAACCGGTTCACGCAGCATCGACGCGTACCCCCTCCACGCATATCTGATATGGTTAATCAGATTGTACAGTAACGGGTCTTCTCTACATTGACCTGAAATCCGCCTATCACCAGCTCCCCCCGTAAATCGGACCGTCCCACCACTGCCTTCGAGGCGACGTCGACTCTATCAATTTCTTAGGGTTCCCTGGGTCACTAACGAAATGACCGAATGGTTGACCGGTACGGACTGCGGGCCACGTTTCCGTACTTAGCATGTCACCATCTGCGGCCACGACCAGCAGGACCATTACGCCAACCTTGCCAAATTTTCTCCACACCGCATCTCTCCTCAACCTCACTTATAACAAGGAAAGTTCGTATTCAGCACAGACGCTTAGCCATCCTCGCTACGTGGTCCAAAACGGACTACTGGGGCCCGATCCCGACCGCATGCGCCCCCTCATGGAGCTTCCCCTCCCCCACTGCCCCAAGGCTCTCAAATGCTGCCTGGGTTTCTTTTCTTACTACACCCATGGGTCCCACAATACGCGGACAAGGCCCGCCCACTGATCAGTCCAGGCAATTTCCCCTCACGGTCGAGGCACACAGGCCTTCGCCCGTATTCGCTCAGACATAGCCAAGGGCGGGATGCACGCAGTAGACGAGACACCGCCCTTCCAAGTGAGGCGCGCTTCAGATGTCACCCTTGCCGCCACTCTAACCAGGCAGGAACCCGTTGGCATTCTTTTCCCGCACCCTCCATGCCTCTGAAATTCGACATTCCGCTGTTGAAAAGGAGGCCCAGGCTATCGTTGAGGCCATGCGGCACTGGAGGCATTACCTGGCCGCAGGAGATTCACCTCTCCTCACTGACCAACGGTCGTAGCCTTCATGTTCACAACACGCAGCGGGGCAGATCAAAAACCACAAAATCTGCGGTGGAGAACGAGCTCTCCACCTTTAACTACGAGATCTTGTATCGCCCCGCAAGCTCAACGAGCCCCCAGACGCCCTCTCCCGAGTACATGTGCCAGCGCACAAGTGAACCAGCTCCGTGCCTTGCACGAGAGCCTTTGCCATCCGGGGTCACTCGCTTGTACCATCTAATCAAAGCCGCAATCTGCCCTACTCTGTCGAGGAAGTACGGACAGTCACCAGAGACTGCCAGTCTGCTCGGAAAGCAAGCCGCACTTCTACCGGCCAGACCGTGCACGCCTGGAAAGCGTCCCACCCCTTTGAACGCCTCAGCGTGGATTTCAAAGGCCCCTCCCCTCCACGACCGCAACACCTACATCCTTAGTGTGGTCGAGAGTTCTCCAGGTTTCCCCTTCGCCATCCCCATGCCAGATATGATGTCTGCCACCGTCATCAAGGCCCTCATTCCATATGGCGCTCTGTTCGTTTCCCCTACATTCACAGTGACAGGGGATCCTCTTTCATGAGCTATGAGCTGCGCCAGTTCCTGCTCAGCAGGGGTATCGCCTCCAGCAGGACGACCAGCGACATCCCCCGGGGAAACGGGCAGTAGAGAGGGAACAAGACGGTATGGAGGGCTGTCCAGCTGGCCCTACGGTCCAAACCTCCCAGCCGCTCGCTGGCAGCAGGTCCTCCCTGATGCACTCCACTCCATTCGGTCACTGCTGTGCATCGCTACTAACAACACCTTCCCTCGGAAGTCTACATCCGGGTGTCGCTCCCCACGTGCTCGCAGCTCCAGGGCCGGTCCTACTTCATAGGCATGTCAGCACCACAAGGCAGACCCTCTGGTGACAAGGTACCCCTGCTCTACGCGAACCCCCAATATGCCTACGTGGATTCCCCGACGGCCACCAGATACTGTCTCGATCAGAGACCTGGCTCCCTCGTGCCGATCCCACCCCACACACCTCCCCACCCACGCGCCACCATCCTTTACCCCGGCGTCCCCAACACCAGCCCCACCAGGTCCATCCCTCGTCCCCCTGCCCACACTGGAGGACATGGAAGATTTCGGCACGCTCCCGGAGTCGTCCACGCCACTGGCCAGCACCAACACTGCCACCACCGATGCCGTCGACGCCGACACCACCTGTGCAGACTCGCCACCACTGCTGCGTCGCTCTCACGAACTATCAGACTGCCGTCAGACTCAACCTATGACGGGCACCGGTTGCAAGATGGACACTTGATTCACCCCCCCCCCCCCCCCCCCCCCCCCGTAATTAAATCACTTATTATGTATAGTAGTTTCACTTCACCCCCGCCGGACTCATTCTTAACAGGGGGGAATGTGGTGATCCACCACTGTATTAGGGTGTGTGCCTGTATTAGGGGATGTACAACAGTACCTGTATTACAGGTTTGTCGGTAAGCCCCTGCCGGCTAGCTCCGCCCACAGGGAGCAGTATAAATATTCATGAGCTCTCCTGAGCTGCCATTCTACAGCTGCAGTCGAGGGAATAACATCTCACGGTAATAAAGCCTTCTTATACCGATTTGTGTCTTTGTGTGCAATTGTTAGCGCTCACATTCCTTCATTCACCTCCAAAAAACACTTACTCCGCAAAGAACAGTAGGGTACCCCGGGGCCCCAGAAAACCCTACTACCTGAGGACCTGATAGGCACAAGCAACGAGAAGGGGGGGTATGTGGAAAATATACGGACAGCTACTGGACAAAGCTCGAACACCACTGGATGAGACCAGACAAAATGGGAGGACAAGCTGGGGGCAGAGGTAGGTGGGACTCTGGAGCGAAGCACTGGACAGGGCTAACTCCACCTCCTCCTGCACAAGGCTCAGCCTAATGCAGCTCAAAGTGGTGCACAGAGCGCACCTGACCAGAATCCGAATGAGCAGGTTTCTTCCCGGAGGTGGAGGATAAATGTGAACGGTGCCAGAGGAGCCCGGCCAACCACACCCACTGTTTTGGGCTTGTCCCAAACTGGTGGGTTCTGGACAGCCTTCTCCGGGGCAATGTCCAAGGTTGTGGCAATATCAAGGGATAAAAAGCATCTACTCCCACCCAGCCTCGAATCTCACCTAGCTTCAAATTCCCAGCTCCCCAACTCACTCCTCCGTTGATCCACCCTACCAGTCCTCTCAGGACATTATATGCTTCAAGAAGGTCACCCCTCATTCTGTTAAACTCGAGTCAACAAAGGCCCAAACTATTCAAGCTTTCTCATATGATAAGCACTTCATCCGAGGAATAAATCGAGTGAGCCTCTCTGAACTGTAATATCCTGATATGCACCATGCTGAGCATTTTACCTTTTCTCAATGTCAACACAAACTCATTGTTCCCAGGATTCTTCACTGGTGGCAGAGGAGCTGAGTAGAGACCAGGCCAAGCAGTCCTCATAGAGGGTGACAACTCCCGGGATGCACCTTCACGTGACATCAGAGATGGCTAGGTTGTCACATGGTGAAGGACACATCACCTGTGAACAGGAGCCATTCCTGAAGACAGGGCAGCAGTAGTGGTTCCACGGTGGAGGGGGCAGGGTAAAACTCTGTGCAACTGGGCAGCTAGAATGCGAGTCCGCTGATCTGAGGTGGGTGTGGGGTGCTCAT